>NC_047087.1:122781658-122955678 GCF_902459505.1 Geotrypetes seraphini
CCTGGATGTCTGTTTCCATTTCCGCAGTTTTCTCGTCCAAACTGTAAAAAAAAAAAGCAGCTCTGGATTTGGCATTACTTCGTTATTGTCAGCAAAGTAAACACAGAACAAAAAGGGAAAAGATGTCATTAATGAAGGGGAAAAGACCTCACATATTTTTGTTCTGTGCTTACTTTGCTGTCTCTTTTGAACACAGTATTGCCTTCACTTTGTTTAGTGATAGCATAATTGCTTCGCTATTGGCATTTAAGATGAGTAAAACTACTATAATATTGAAAAATATTTAAAGCACTTTATAGACGTATTGAGAGCTTTTGGTGGAGCCAATGACTTGCTGCTGTTGAGAGATACCTATCGAGTAATTTTGCCCGACAAAATAAGCCGTTGAGGCTCGATGGTGTTTAAAAGAAAAACAGGTTGATATGAAATGATGGACTGGTATTTCTGATATATTGTTATTTTTGCCAGTCCTATTAATTCCTTTTAATACCCCTGTGAAAAGGTGAGGGGGGGGTGATAAAATCGCAGCGCTTTTTGACTTTCCCGCACTCGCACATAAACCTAGCCTAACTGGGTGAGAAAGAGATGAAAATGGCAACGCGGGAGGAACCCACCTCCTCATCGTAACATTCTGGGATTGAAAAAAAAAGCAGCGCTAACCCTTGACGGGAGCGCCGCTAAGATGCCTACGTGGATTTCAGCCGTGGTGTCGCGTGACGGTAACGCTCGGCTGTTGCGCAGGCGCCGCTGCTTTTTTTTTTTTTTTTTTTTTAGTTCCTCCTCGGCGCCGTGATGATCTCTCTTGGAGCGAAGGCTTGCGGCTCTATGAGACGAATCGCCTACTCTCCGCGTTCCCTTTCCTCCTTCCTTCCTCGTCTATGGACCGTGACGGGGCTCGTAAGGCGCGCAGCGGCAGCTCCGGCCTGCTGCTCCTCATAGAGTGGCCTCGGCTGTTGATGGTCCAATAGTGGCCCGTCCTACGGGGCATGATGAACGTGAATGAGGCCTTTAAGTTGGTGGGGCAACTTGGTATCTACCAGGCGTACCTGTG
The DNA here is from genome assembly GCF_902459505.1 of Geotrypetes seraphini. Classification (NCBI taxonomy): domain Eukaryota; kingdom Metazoa; phylum Chordata; class Amphibia; order Gymnophiona; family Dermophiidae; genus Geotrypetes; species Geotrypetes seraphini. Next base: position 122,782,710 of record NC_047087.1, read on the forward strand.
CTTCGTGCTGGCCTTCCTGCTGCCGGTGAGCCTCTCGCTGGACATGCCTGTTTTGCAGTTAATAAAAGGAGTGATGCTTTTAGGAAAGTGTCTTACCAGGTTGTAAGTAGGGGCTGCGCAATATATGTACAATGTAAAGTGCTGTTATGAAGGATAATTAGGTTTGTCAGAAGGTTCTAACCCCCCTCCAAAAAAAAAAAAACACACCAAGAAAACAAAGCTTTAAATGGAGGGGGGGGAGTACTTTAAAGTGAATCGTTTTCATATAATAATAACAACAGTTTATTTATATACCGCAAAACCGTGAAGTTCTATGCGGTTTACATAGTTTAAAATACATTTACAATACAATAAAAGCAGAAAAGATTAAAGAGTAAAGAACCAATGGCTAAACCCTAAAAAAATGAATAATTATATAATATAAAATTTTAACAAATAAACTACCTAAGTACTAGACTGTATCAGGCAACTTTCTGGTTATTTTAAAGCAATACCTATTCAAACTGGCTTTAAGTTGTCAACTTCTTTGCATTGAGCACTACAGTTAGTAATGGTAGTACTTCTCTGCCCTGGTTTCTTTTAGCTTTATAGTGCCATGGAAGCAATCCTTATTGCGCTGGTGGGAGCGGTGCCACCTTACTACTGGGACCATGAAGGATTGGTGTTTAATCAAAGCCAGTTAGCAAGCAATGACCCTGCTTTCCTTGACTGGGTTCGGAGAGCCAATGTGAGTGAGATACACAAGCATGTGCACTTCAATGGCACCTTCACATCCATTGCTACGGAGGTAATAAAATCAAAGTGGATATTTAATGCAAAAATGACTGAGCTATCAACAAGGTTTTGATTTTCACCAGACTCGAATTGAAAAAAAAAATCCTTCTGGTGTGTTTCTCTTCTGTAGTGTATAATAAGGGACAAATGGTATCGAGCACTGCTTGATTTGATGAATAGATGATACTGGATACATATGACTTGTGGTTTAAAACTCTTACATCTGTATTGTTACTGATAACTATAGATGTTATTCTCTAATATAGAAGGGAAAGGCTTCTGGTCAATAAGGTATGAGAGAAGGCACAGAGGCTGTTTTGAAAAAATTGAAGATTGCAGGGTGGGTTTGATTTAAATTGATTTAAATCAATGATATAAATCACTAGTCAGACCCCACCCCTTTTTAGAAAACCATGGTGCGGTTTATAATACCTGGTGCTAAAAAATGCGCTATGGTTTTATAAAAGGGGAGGAAAGACTTGATTTATATTATGCCCGTGACATGAATATTAATAGAATTCATTTACCAAAAAATTTTAACATTGCATGAATATACACTTCTCCCTCTGTATTTGTGGGTTTATTACTTGCGACTTTGATTATTCGCGTTTTTTTGCCTCCCAAACAAAATTAAATTTTAAAGTTGCCTCTGATCCATCCTTGCCTCCCTCCTGCGTCCCAGACCTCTCCAGACCTTATCTGGTGGTCTAGTGGTGACGCAGGGCAGGAACGATCTTCCTACGCTCCTGCCCCTTGCAGAGCTGTCAACAAAAGTGGCTGCCGTGAGTTCCCATGGTCTCACAAGACTACAACGGGAACTCACAGGAGCCACTTTTGTTGGCTCTGCATGAGGCAGGAGCGTAGGAAGATCGCTCCTGCCCTACTTCACCGCTAGACCACCAGGTAAGGTCTGGGGGACGCAGAAGGGATGCAGGAGTGGGTCAGAGTCTACCCTAAAAGTTATTCCCGATTTTCCATATTCATAGGCCGGCGCTGCCCCTAACCCCCGTGAATACAGAGGAAGAAGTTACAGCCTTATGCTACATAATTAAAAGTGGATCTTTATTTCATGATGAATAAATATTGGGCTATAATGTACATTATAGATTTTTTTCCCTCAGAAAACACTATTTAAAAAAAAAATCTAATTTAAATAAAATCTAATGTTTTTAAATTTAAAAATCATTGATTTTTATCCACCTTGGTAGACTGCTGAAATTTTTTTAAATTTCTACCTTTGCTATAATTCAGAATAATGCGGTAAGATTTTTCAGGTCTTCCAGATGTTTATATTTTTGATAATTTGGTTTTCTAGTGCAATAGGTGTGTCATTCTGGACAGTAGGGTATTCTCCCCATGCAGAAGGAATCCACTCTAGGTTTTCAACTCCACCTCCTTCTCCAGAGGGCTCTGCTGTCCCCTCCTCATGTGCTGATCACTATAACCAGCGACTTATCTCAAGTAAATTTAGCAAGCCTAAGTGAACATCCATGAACCTCATTTGCAGAGGGCTCTGCAAATGACTTTATTATCTGCTCTGTTTATTTATTTATTTATTTTTTTGTAGCTTTTGGTACACAAGAGCTCCCCAGTGTAGGGGAAAGCTCTGCCTGCATGGAGAAGAAGCAGATTTGGCTGTGCATCTGGCAGGTTAGTCCCTTGGGGACCTGTTTGGCCAGCTTGCAGAACACTTTGTGGAGCTTGGGGTCCGTATCCCTCGTTGCTTAGCTCGCCTACAGATTGGCAGGGGTTTGAGCACAGGCTGTTAGGCATCCGCAGAAGCCTCAGTAGGGCTCTTCAAGGTGCTGGCTGTGATTTCACATACCCCTTTGCACACATGGTCCGCAGAGGTTGAGGATCAGTTTGAGTGGTCCGATTGGCAGCCTGAAAATCTTAACGTTTGGAAGACTGGCTGATTGAGGCAAGGCATCCTTTCTCAGATTCAGCTGTGAGTTAGAGCTGAGGCAGGCTGCAGCACTTTCAGAGCACATGGCTGTTATAGCCTATGGATAAAATCAGAGGAGGAGTCTGAAAAAACTATTTTTTAGAGGTTTCTGCCATCTCCTATAGGGCTCCCCACCTGTAAAATCCTGTTTTCAGAGTATTTACTTTTAGTTAAAGCATTTTGAGCCATTTCTTGGTGTTAAGATGTAGAGTTCCACAATCCTAATTTTTATCTGCAATCAAAATTCACACCTTTTTCTTAAAAATTGTCACAAAATAATACTCCCCTTTGGTGTCTTCAGCATATGAGCAATGCATTCAGTTCCCAGCATGGTTCATTGTTTCATCAAATGGTTTCCTTGGGAGCAACACACATTCATTCTTCCATAATGCATACCCATTGTTTAACTACATCAGCATGTCATAAGCTGTACCAGTGGTACCTTGGATTACGAGCATAATCCGTTCCAGGAGCATGCTCGTAATCCAAAATGCTCGTATATCAAAGCAAGTTTCCTCATAGGAAGTAAGGGAAACTTGCTTTGATATGTTCCCACCCCAAACCTTCCCCCTCCCCGAGGCCAGCAACGCGGCCCCCCCCCCGTGAACGCCCCCCCCCCCGCGATCCGGCACCCCCCCGCCGCCATCAGGCACCCCCCGCCGCCACCGGCACCCCCCCCCCGCCGCCACCTGAGATCCCCCAACCCACCCAAACCCTCTTCTTACTTCCAGTGTAGCCTACGCATTGGCATCGCCGGCATCAGCATGTCCTGTGCCCGAAAATCTGCTTCCTGCGCGCATGCTCAAGGCCCGGCACAGGAAGCAGATTTTCGGGCACAGAACATGCTGGTGCCGATGCGGAGGCTACACTGGAAGTAAGAAGAGGGTTCGGGTGGGTTGGGGGATCTCAGATGGCGGCGGGGGGGGTGCCCGATGGCGGCGGGGGGGTGCCGGATCGCGGGTGGGAGGGTGCGGGTTCTTGGGGGGCGCTTGTACAGCGAGGCAAGCTCAGTTTACGAGCACCAAATTTGCGTATGTTTTGCTCGTCTTGCAAAACACTCACAAACCGGTACACTCGTAAACCGAGGTATTACTGTATTTAAATGAAACAGAGTAACAGTCCAATCATTAACAGTAACTGTATAACTCCTATGAGTAGCTCATGAGATGCCATTTCCAGAACTAATGGGGACATATCTAAGCAACTTTCATAGTGCTAGACATATAAAATAGCACTTGTGATCAACAGCACATTTTTTCTTTTATAATATAATTCTTATTAATATTCATAATGTAAATCACCCAGAAGTTCAATGATTTGAATAATGTGGTGTGGTATGTTACCACTCTTTATCTGTGGCTATGTTCTAAGAACCCTTAAATTGTAATAAAATCAGCTTGTTGTAGGCCAGAAATTCTCAGTCCAGTCTTTGGGTTTTCAGGATGTGCTGCCTCCATTGTATACAAATCTGTCTCAAGCATACTTGTGAATATCCTGAAAGCCTGTGACCTAGGTATGTCCTGAAACTGGGTTGCGAACAACTTTTCCAGAGACAAGCAGGGGAGATGCAGTTACACTTACTTGTTGGTGAAGTCCTCAGACAGATCCTGTGTGTCGGTGTGCTACCCTAGCAATAGTAAACTTTTGGCTTATTGGGCATTTGCAGGGATTCCCACCTTCAGTGGTTCCTCCCCTGTCCAGCTCATTTTTTTTCTTGTACTGCCACATGGGCACTCCCCTCTCGGATTTTGTCTGCTGGCCAAGTGCAGATGCTGTCCTTCAGCATAGTCTAACTGACTAAGGGTCACAGATCCTCTTATCCCTCTCAAATCTGCAGGTTTTCAGATTGCTATCCCTCACCTCATTCTCAGAACAATGCTTTGAGTTCACACCATACAGTATGATCATCATTGGGAACTATTTCTGCTGTGACCAGTATCCCTGACTCTGAAATATCAAATGTCCCCTATCAAAGGTCTTTCACATTTCAGAGAAATTAGCAAATGTATACTCTTACCTGACATTTTTGGTCCAAAAATGCAAAGTCATGCACCTGGGAAGCCGAAATCCACGCAAACTTTACACCCTAAATGGCGAGATCTTGACAAAAACTGAAGCAGAAAGAGACTTAGGAGTGATTGTCAGGGAAGACATGAAGTCTGCAAATCAAGTTGAGCAAGCTTCATCCAAAGCAAGGCAAATCATAGGTTGCATACGCAGGAGTTTCGTCAGCCGTAAACCGGAAGTCATTATGCCACTGTATAGATCCATGGTGAGACCGCACCTGGAGTACTGTGTACAATTTTGGAAGCCACATTACCGCAAGGATGTACTGAGACTGGAATCGGTCCAGAGAATGGCCACCAGGATGGTCTCGGGACTCAAGGAGCTCCCGTACGAGGAGCGGTTAGGGAAGTTGCAGCTCTACTCACTCGAGGAACGTAGAGAGAGGGGAGATATGATCGAGACATTCAAGTACCTCACGGGTCGCATCGAAGTAGAAGAGGATATCTTCTTTTTCAAGGGTCCCGCGGCAACAAGGGGACATCAGTGGAAAATCAGGGGCGGGAAACTGCACGGTGACACTAGGAAGTTCTTCTTCACAGAAAGGGTGGTTGATCGCTGGAATAGTCTTCCACTTCAGGTTATTGAGGCCAGAAGCGTGCAAGATTTTAAGGCCAAATGGGACAAACATGTGGGATCTATCCGCAAAGATAGATAGGGAGGGTCATTGGAGTGGGCAGACTTGATGGGCCGTGGCCCTTATCTGCCGTCTATTTCTATGTTTCTATGTTTCTAAGGCATTGTCCCAAAGTTCCTGTAAAATTTTCTATGTTTTTCAGTGCACACAAGTCCACTAAATTTTCCAAGATCTACAGTTGTTTGTTTGGTTTTTTTTTAAATAGATCGCTACATTTTCTATACTGTTTTATCTCTAGACATATGGAACCAAGATTCTAGGTCCTAGCAACTAGAGAGTTGTATGGGGATGGAACTCTCACCCTTCCCTACCTGTCTCCACTGGAATCTTTCTTCTACCACTAAAGAAAAAAAATAATAAAAATTGATGGGGAATTTAAAGCTCAACCCATTTTAGATTACTTTTTTAGCACTGACATTTGGGACAAGATACCACAGAGCAAACACCATTAGTATATTGTGCTTGCAGAACGGAAAACTCTTAATTTCTAAGCAGCAGTGGAGCTGGTGCTCCAGTGTCCTTTTTCAGTTTATTCCAAGACTGATTTAGGGTGCTATAAGTCCTATAAGAATTCTAATATGACTGAAAAGAAGTTGCTACTCAGACAATGCTAATGTTATAGAACTTTTCACCAATAGATCTTTTCAGTACAACATTGTTTTTTGGAGGAAAAAAGGGATTAGAAGGCACAAGCATGATATTAGAGGCTGCAGTAAAAGGATTGATCCAGAAATTTAGTCTTTGGCCATGACTCAGGCAGAGCTCTGTTTATTTTTGCTTTCGTCTATTATATATAATATGGACTAAGAGTTTTTTGAAGTAAGGGAAAGTGGGACTCAGTAGTCCTCTGGTTCCTTTCAACCTAACCTATGAGTAAAATAAATGAAAAATATGACAGAGCTGTGACAACTGTGTTTTTTTATTATTTTAAACACATAAATTTTTCTAGTGCAATTGGTGTGTCATTCTAGACAGTAGGGTATTCTGCCCATGCTCACGAGCTGTTCAGAAGGAATCTATTCCAGGTTTTCAACTCCTTCTTCTCCAAAGGGCTCTGCTGCACACAAGCTGGAAGGTGTTTTCTGATCAACTCTATATATTTCTTTATTATTTTTGGCATTTTTTATGGGTTTTATGGCTGTCAGGTGCTCCAGAGCTCCCCGGTGTGGGGGTAAGCTCTGCCTGCATGGAGAAGAAGCAGATTTGGGTCTGCTGCTGGCAGGTTAATCCCTCTTGGACTTGTTTGGCCAGCCTGCAGAAATCTTTGTGGAGCTCAGGGTCTGTTTCACTAGTAGCTTAACTCGCCTACTAAATTGCAGGGGCTTGAGCGCAGGCTGTTATGCATCTTCAGGCAGTTCAGCGGGACTCTTCAGGGTGCTGTTATCTATTTTTGCCTCCCCACTTCACTTGTGCAGTTCACGATGGTTGAGGATCAGTCCAACTGGCAGCCTAAAGATTTTGGCATTTGTACAGGTTGATTGAAGCAGGGATTCTTCTCCCAGGTCCAGCTACTGCTACCTGAGGCAGGCTGCAACACCTTCAAAGCACATGTCGCACCGAGCAAGGCTATTGCAGCCTATGAGCAAAATGGGGGGGAGGGGATTTGAGAAATCTATTTTTTTAAAGTTTCTGCCACATCCTATAGGGTCTTCAGCCTCTAAAATCCTATTTTATTTTTTTTTTTAGTTAGGTCGTTTTTGAGCCTTTTTTGGTGCTAAAACATTGCTGCTGTGGTCATCTTGGATTTCGCACTATATATATTTTAAAGTTCTCCAGATCCTTCAAATCACCTTTCTTTGCCTCAAAACTGGGAGGGATGGAGTTGTCAGGTTCTTTTATCTCTAATACATTCCCGAAGAGCCTTGCACCATGCATTATATGAAAGGGGGGGGGGGCGGAGCATTGGGCGTAGCCTCCCCTTTTGTCTCTAGAGCTGAGGATCCTTCTGGAGACCTGTTTACCCAAAGAAAATCCCTCCCAGAGCCCCAAAACAGCTATGTACCTAAGTGGAAAAGAGTGGAAGCCACAGAACCCAAGAGATGTAAGGTGGAGCTACTTAAAAGGGCTGCCTGGTAAAGCCTTTTCTCCTGAATTTGTTAATTTGATGTGGAGAGCTTATTTGGATAGCCGAGATCCTTATTTGAGGTCTGACAGTGAGCCAAGGGTTGCGCAAGGAGGTCTGGGCTCCCAGGGCACCTCCAGGGTCATTGGCAGAGGCTGACCAGGATCTGCTAGATCTTTCTGATAGGGATTCGGAAGGTAAGGGGTCAGTCTGTAAGCCCTTTCTGTCACAGAGCAAATCTTCCTTGCTGGGCGATATAGGGTTGCAAACAAGAGCAAGTATGCAGTAAGCCATGGTCGCCCTTGACCAAGGGGTGAATCCCATAGTACTCTGGCTGTTAAGCCTTTGGTGCTATTAAAGCTCATTACTGACTCCCTGCAAGAGTTGCAATTAGACTCCCAGCAGGTTCCTTCCACTCAGTGCTCGATCCTGAGCTGAGTGAGAGTGCAGCCCATTTCTTTTCCCTGCATCCTGATATGAATGTTTTAGTCATTACCATTTATTTACACTTTGGATTGGGCAGGCCTGCATCCGACAATTCCCATGACTGTATATTTCCCTGATGGACCATTTCTTCGTTTTCCTGATCTTTTCATTTATAAATACTCTTTCCATTCACAGTTTTGCTTACATATATAAACATTTTTTGCTCTTACACATCCCCATAGGACCCCAGGGGAAGGTCTTTCCGACCGCAACACGGACTGTGTCTGGTTCCCACCACAATCTTTCTGTGTATTATTTGAGATGACATACTACTGCACCTAATGTACAAATCAATTTTATGAAGAACTTTGACTCAGGATCATCATCCACAGTTTATGTGTTTGCACTCTTTTTTGCCTCATTGTGGAAGTTTGCTTGGTGACTTTTTTTGTTTTAGTCATGGAGCATTGGGAGGTTCCTGAGGGCTCTTTAAAGGTAGCAAAGACGATGACTAATTTGTATCCTATTTCTGCGTTGCACTGTCTCCAAATACTAGGCTCCATGGCAGCAACTATAGATGTGGTCCCTTGGGCGAAGGCTCGCATGCATCCTCTCCATAGCACACTACTGTCTCTGTTGTCCCCACAAACAGACTCTTTTCAAATGACTCTACCTTGGACTCCGGAATCCCGTCACAGTATGAATTGGTGGCTCCATCCATAGTTGTTATTGTAGGGTATGCCCCTCAGAATAACTTTGTGGGTGATTCTCACAATAGATGCCACCCTATTCGGCTGGGGAGGGATTGCAATGGATGTCCAATCCAGGGGCAATGGTCAGCTTCCCAGAGAAAATGGTCCATCTTCAGACTGAAGCTTTGGGCCATTCGTTGGCTTTACAAAAGCTGGAGAAGAGCCTCTTATGGGAGATCTGCATCTCCAGATGCCTGTTACTTAGCACTGTTGCTCTCGTCCAACATTAAGTTACATAAAGCAGCCATTTTCACCAATTAAAGGGTTAAATGCATTTAGTGAAGTCTGTAATCTGAGTTGGGAGAAGATTCCACAATTCAGTGCCTTGTACAGAAAAGATCAAGCTGCGAAAAGTATCTGAGATAAATTGCCGAAAGGTAGGAACAACCAAGGAATTTAGATTGGTGGATCTGAGAAATTGAAATAGACTGTAAGGTGTTCAATGTCTGTATGCCTTTCCACCATTTCTACTCATCGCCAGTGTCCTTCACAGAGTCATCAAGTACTCCGCACATCTCATCTTGATTGCTCCTCGATGACCCAGACAAATCTAGAACTCTTTTTCTTTGAAACTCCTTTTTTAACATCAAAAGAACAGCATCGCTTCGTCATACTCAATTTTTTATCATCTACACACACTGGCCATTCCGGGTCAACTTACCTCTAAAGGAACCAGATCCACATGGATTTCCTGTTGCATTGCACTCTGCCACACTGCGGCACAATAATCACTTCCTGCAAGACTCGGCACACATATATCATAAGCACATAAGCAATGCCTCCACTGGGTCAAACCCGAGGTCCATCGTGCCCAGCAGTCCTCTCACGCGGCGGCCCAACAGGTCCAGGACCTGTGCAGTAGCCCTCTATCTATACCCCTCTATCCCTTTATCCAGCAGGAAATTGTTCAATCCTTTCTTGAACTCCAGTACCGTACTCTGTCCTATTACGTCCTCTGGAAGCGCATTCCAGGTGTCCACCACACGCTGGGTAAAGAAAAACTTCCTAGCATTCGTTTTGAATCTGTCTCCTTCCAACTTTTCTGAATGCCCTCTTGTTCTTTTATGTTTTGAAAGTTTGAAAAATCTGTTCCTCTCTACTCTCTCTTTGCCCTTCATGATCTTGTAGGTTTCTATCATGTCTCCTCTGAGTCTCCGCTTTTCCAGGGAGAAGAGCCCCAATCTCTCCAATCTTTCAGTGTATGAAAGGTTTTCCATGCCCTTAATCATTCGTGTCGCTCTCCTCTGGACCCTCTCAAGTATTGCCATATCCTTCTTAAGGTACGGTGACCAATACTGAACACAGTACTCCAGATGCGGGCGCACCATTGCCCGATACAACGGCAGGATGACTTCTCTCGTTCTGGTCGTAATACCCTTCTTAATAATACCCAACATTCTGTTTGCCTTCTTCGCGGCTGCTGCACATTGTGCTGTTGACTTCATTGTTGTGTCCACCAGTACACCCAAATCTCTTTCAAGGTTACTTCCCTCTAATACTAATCCCCCCATTTGGTAGCTGAACATCGGGTTCTTTCTCCCTATATGCATGACCTTGCATTTCCCTATCGAGCAACAACTTTTTCAGTAACATACTTCTGATCAATACCAGTACTGGATATCTGCAAAACTGCCACTTGGTCCTCAATACATATTTTTACTAAGCATTACTGTTGGAACCAGAGCAATGCACAAGACTTGCACTTTTGGACAGTCAGTCCTAAGCAATTCATTTGCTTCTTAATTTATCACCACCACCCTGGTACACATTGTAGCTAGGGACTCGACAACAAGTATGCCTGCATCTTCCCTGCTTGTCTCCGGAGAAAATGAAGTTGCTTACCTGTAACAGGTCCTCTGTAGATAGCAGGAGAATGCAACCACACTTACCCTCCTGCCACCCCCTCTAGAATAAATCTTTTTCAATTAGAGACAAAACTGAGCTGGAGAGAGCAGGAACCACTGAAGGCAGGAATCTCTCTACACATTCTCAGTAAGCCAAAAGTTTACTATTGTTAGGGGAGAGCACTGACACACAGGATCACTCTGAGGACTTCACCAACAAGTGTGGCTGCATTCCCCTGCTGTCTACGGAGAACCTCCATTACAGGTAAGCAACTGCTTTCTAAGCTGATATCAAAAAGAAACAGATAAGTTCTGCAGTGTGTATTTGATGTGTGCATCAGTTACTATGTACATTGTTCAGTTCAGCCATGGACCCTTCCTTGGTATCCACTCAGAAAAATGTTTTGCTTTTTTCTCCCTCAGTGGTATTTAATTGGTGACACAGAGTATGAAATCAATGCTGCCAGCTCATTCTACTTCACTGGTGTGCTGGTAGGCGTGATCTTATTTGGCCAGCTGTCTGATCGTTATGGAAGGAAGATAGTCTATCTCTCAGGTAAAAAAATAGAGACTTGCAAACTAGTGGACTGAAGAAAGGAGAAAGGGAATGACTGTTTCGTTGTTCAAGAAAATGTCTTGCACTTAGAACTCAAGCTGCTTGAGTGTGAGCTGCAAGGGTGAAAGTTCCTGCTATGTTATGTGTAACAGAAGCAAGTAGTGAACTAATGTGCAAGGGCTGTTCAATAATTTATCCACCCAAATATGAAAGAAAGTAGCAAGCGTGTTGAAACAAGTCTGTGCATGTTGTGACATGTCTCAGGGTTACTCATGCACAGTTGCAACTGAGTGCGAGTCTAACATTCCAAGAGACAGTATGTCAGGACAGTCCTTAGAAACATAGAACATGACGGCAGAAAAGGGCCAAGGCCCCTCTAGTCTGCCCACACTAATGGCCCACCCCCTAACTACCTCCATGAAGAGATCCCACATGCCAATCCCATCTTTTCTTAAAATCTGGCACGCTGCTTGCCTCAATTACCTGTTGTGGAAGATTATTCCAGCGATCCCTTTCGGTGAAGAAATATTTTCTGGTGTCGCCATGAAATTTCCCACCCCTGATTTTCAACAGATGCCCTCCTATTGCCGTGAGTCCTTTAAGGAAAAAGAGATCCTCTTCCATCTCAATACGGTCTGTGACATATTTGAACGTCTCGATCATGTCTCCCCTCTCTCTGCATTCCTCGAGTGAGTACAGCTGCAGCTTACCCAGTCGTTCCTCATACAGGAGATCCTTGAGTCCTGAGACCATCCTGGTGGCCATTCGCTGAACTGACTCAACTCTTCGGACATCTTTTTGATAATGCGCCTCCAGAATTGTACACAGTATTCCAGATGGGGTCTCACCATGGATCTGTACAACGGCATTATGACCTCGGGCTTACAGCTGACGAAACTTCTACGGATACAGCCCATGATTTGTCTAGTCCTGGATGAAACTTTCTCCACTTGATTGGCAGTCTTCATGTCTTCGCTAATGATCACCCCCAAGTCACGTTCTGCTACAGTGCTTGCTAGGATCTCACCATTTAAGGTGTAATTCCTGCATGGATTTTTGCCGCCAAGGTGCATGACCTTGCATTTTTTGGCATTGAAACTTAGTTGCCAAGTCTTTGACCAATACTCCAGCAGGAGTAGGTCCTGCGTCATACTGTCAGGCATTGAGCTTTTGTCGGGCACTGAGCTTTCATCTGTTGTGCGGTTGCCTACCATGTTGCATAGTTTGGCATCATCGGCGAATAATGTAATTTTACCTCGAAGCCCCTCAGCCAAGTCTCTTACGAAGACGTTAAATAGGATCGGGCCCAAGACCGAGCCCTGCGGCACTCCACTGATCACCTCCGTCGTATCGGAGAGGGTACCGTTTACCATTACCCTCTGAAGTCTACCTCTAAGCCAGTCCCTAACCCATGCGGTTGTTTCACCCAGTCCCATCGAACCCATCTTGCTCAAAAACCTGCGGTGTAGGACGCTATCAAACGCTTTGCTGAAGTCCAAATACACGACGTCCAGGGACTCCCCTATATCCAGCTTTCTTGTTACCCAGTCAAAGAAGCTGATCAGATTTGATTGGCAGGACCTTCCCTTCGTAAAACCATGTTGATGGGGATCTCGTAGATTCTCCTCGTTCAGGATCGTATCCAATTGGCGTTTGATTAGTGTTTCCATAAGTTTACTCACTATCGATGTGAGACTCACCGGTCTATAATTCTCAGCCTCCGTCCTGCGTCTCTTTTTGTGGAGTGGAATGATGCTAGCCATTTTCCAATCCAACGGGACTCTTCCTGTACTTAGGGAAAGATTGAAGAGCGCGGATAATGGTTCCGCCAGGACGTCACTCAACTCCCTGAGCACCGTGGGGTGTAGTTTGTCCAGTCCCACCTTGAGTCTTGATAGCTCCTCGTAGACACTGTTGGGCGTAAACTCGAAATTTTGAAATGGATCTTCCTTGTGTGAATCAAGTAAAAAACTGCTGGATTTGGAGCATGAACACATAACTGAAGTTTATGGTGAGTCTGCCCCATCATCCTACAAAGTAAAATTTTGGAACAAGTGGTTTAAGTGGGGTGAACGGCCTGTGGAAGCAATTTCCACAGAAATGTGCAAGGAAGTCGAGGATTTAATTTTGTCAGACAGGCAAATTCAGGTTTCCAGAATAGCTGAAGAAAAGGGCATCTTGGCAGGTACAGTTTGGAAAATAATTCATGAAAAGTAGGGCATGTCCAAGTGCAAGATGGGTTCAAAGAATGCTGATGCCGTGTCAGAAGGCCACAAGACTCCAGTGCTGTCAGGAGAACTTAGAGATGCCCAGTGAAGACCAAGTGATATTTTTTCAGTATTTAGTGACTGGAAATGAGACTTGGGTCTGTCACAGAGTTCCTGAGTCCAAAATGGAGTCAATGCAGTTGAAGGACAAATCATCCCCCACCCCAAAAAGTTCGACAGAAAATTCTGCAGGCCAGGTCATGACAACTGTCTTCTAAGATGATAAAGAACTTTTGCTTCTGGAGTTCATGCCACACAAGACAACCATAACTGGGGAGAGTTACGCCACCACAATCATCGCTTTGCGGGAGTCAGTCAAGAAGAAAAGAAGAGGAAAACTCACAGCAGGCATGCTGCTTTTTCACAACAAAACACTGGTGCACATGTCACAACAATCATAGGCTGCTATCCGAGAATGTGGGTTTCAGCAGCTGAACCTGGCTCCCTCAGATTATTTCCTGTTCCGAGTTTAGAAGAAATCTCTCTGTGGACAGTTGTTTTCAAATGATGAAGATGTCAAGGAAGGGGTTAAAGTCATTGCAGGAAAAGTGGATGAAGTGTATGGAGTTATCAGGGGACTATATTGAAAATTTTTTTTTTTTTTTAACTCTTCTTTCTTACTGAGGTAAATAAATTATTGAATGCCCCTCGTACATTCCACTGGACTTCTGATAGAAAATGAGAAGGGAACAAAGTTTATCCCTGTCCTGCGGGCTCTGTCCCCATCCCCATCCCTCGAACACTTTTATGATTTTATATTTAAATCTTTTTAATGAAGTATAAAAAGGGACAATATTCTGTAGAACTGTTTGTAAATCATAAATAGAGCCTTCCATTTTGATTTGAGTTTGGTACAGCCTTCCCAAAGATTTGGTTGCTTGTGTTTTTACATCATCTGGGAAGATAATTGGATTGTCTTTCATACATGGGTGTAGAAGAGAACCGCAAAACACAGGGGAAACAAATCCACAAAGGATAGAACAATGGAAACAAGTGGAATTGTCCAATAAAAAGGTGCACCAAATAAAGATGTCTTTCAACTCATCTGGACAATCAGGTTATTCTTTATTCTTCCAAAAATACTCGACCCGACATGTACATGTTTCGGCCCTTCGGCCTGCGTCAGGAGTCTATAGATAATGTATAAAATTATATATATGCATATAGAGCCATATGTACACTACAAAGAACATAATATATGCTAATAAGAATAACAAATACATACATTTTAAGAATATATTAAAAATATTATAAATATATTAAAAAGACAGAAACAACAACACTTTGCATATAAAAATCTCATAAAGCCATGCAAACAACAATATATTAAATACAAAAGTATAACCAACTAATATCGTATAAAATTGTTCAAATTAATATCAAATAAATCATAATAATAATTAAAATTAAATATAATCTAGATATCACAATAAAATGATTTAAACATCCTATATATTAATGGATCAAAAGTTAATGATAAAGTATAATCCCAAGGAAATTAATAACGTATAATCAATACAAATCAAAATATTGTATACTCATGCAGTAGAGAAATATATATTTATATATTGTTACTAAAGAAATTAATAATAACAAAAATTAAAATTCACAATAAGACAATTAGACAATTCAACCATTTCATATATTAATAAATTAAAAAATTTTTTATTAATCAACTAATTAAAAAATAATAACTAATTAAGTTAATATAACAATACTGATTAAGTAATTAAAAAGATAATAAATAATTAGAAAGATAATTAATCAATGTATTATCCCAAGGAGATTAAAGATAAAAATAAAATGTATCATAAACATATTTGACAAAAAACAATAGTCACAAAAGATTAAAATATTATTTAAAGTATTATTAAAATATATTTTATTTTATAAAGGTATGAGAACACTGCAGTACCTTAAAGATCTTTGGATGTAAATAACCTCTAGTATGGACCACTCTAGCAACCTGTATTAATCTAAAATGGAAATAGTACATCTATTAAAAAATAGTACATCTATTAAAGAATAGTACATCTTTTGAAAAATATGTGACAAAAAGTAAAATATAAAGCTGAAGTATCCCAAAACAGCAGACATTAAAAATTAAAACTAAAGACCAAAAGAGAATAGTTGTCAAAACTCAGTCGTTAAAATACTTGCACAAAGAAAAGGACGTCAAAACGCAGTTGTTAAAAAATTAAAACTAAAGACCAAAAGAGAATAGTTGTCAAAACTCAGTCGTTAAAATACTTGCACAAAGAAAAGGACGTCAAAACGCAGTTGTTAAAAAACTGGCACAAAGAGTCAAAAGGTAAAAATGTAAAAACTGCTCGATAAACTAATCAAGGCTAAAAAGCAAACTCAGGACAAGGACGGTTGCAGACACGCTGTCGCTCAAGTACTGGCACCAAAAGTAAGGCTATAAAACCACAACCCAATAAACTAAATGAAAACAAGAATTAAAGTAAAAATAAAAATAAAAATAGCCCTTACCAGAACGCCGTCGTGTAGATGCTGGCTGTGAAAGAAAAATTGTAAAGTGACCAGGTCGCAAAAACGCTGTAAATAGAAAAACGGAGGAAAACGTGATGACGTCATCCGTATCTGTAAAGGGAAAAAGAAAAGCCCTATGGACAAAAAGAAAGCCAAAAACTTCTCAAAAAACAGGAGAAACTATAAAAAAGACATAAAAATGTAAAAGAAACATGAAAAAGAGGACAAATAACAAAGAAAAATGTGTATATAAAAAGGTGTAATATAAAAATATAAACAACGGAGAATAAAAATGAAAAATAATAATAATAATAAATGAAAAATAATAATATATATAAAAAAATACTTTGTCAATAAAGAAAAAAGAATTAAAAAAGGAAAAATGGAAAAAAAATAAAGATAAAATAGGGCTCACAGACAAGCTTTTAAGTCTAAATCTATATTAAGACCATGTGGACTGATGGTATTGTAATTGTGTATAAAGCGTTGTTCCTCCTTTATAAGGAAATTATCAGAATTGCCACCTCTCCACCTGGTCTTAACAACTTTCAAAACAAAAAACTTTAAATCCGCAATGCAGTGTCCTTTATCATACCAATGTTCAACTATCGGAGCAGATTGTACATTTCTACTGATACAGCTTCTATGTTCTATTAATCTCCTTCAAGAGATTCCAGAACCTGTCATTGATGTTCCTGACTTTGATTCCATTTTTGATAAATGGACTGATCTTATTGATCTTAAAAAGAATTTTATTCAAAATGAGTTACATTTTGCTACCATTTTACAATATTGTAGAGTTAAACGTATTCCTAGGGGGCTAAGGATCATGAAAGAGCCTCGTCTCTTTTTAGATGATGAGGCCTTTCTACATGATTGGTGTGCAATTTTAAATAAATGCGCATTAGACCTTATGATTTTAATTGTAGAAACAGCAAGAAAGAAAAATGATCTTCTAAATATCAAAATAGAAGAACAATGCAATCAGCTTAAAGAAGAAGATGTTAATTTTGATTGTATTATGAATGGAGTAGAGAAGAAATTAGAATCCTTTACATTAGGGATTAAAAAGACCAAGAATTCCAAAATGCAACGTGATCTAGAAGATTATAACAAAGGGAGTATTTACCCTTGGAGTAAACCTAAAGAATTTCAGAAGAGAAGGAAATTTTCATTCTTTAAAAATCAAGATCGTCTTTATCATACAAACCAAGGTAATCAAGGACATCCAAGAAAAAATAAGGGAGATAGACAAGGCATTTCTGTTCCTATTATCCAGTCACCTAATGGTACCATCAATAATGGACCATCTACTTCGGGCACTCAAATGAGAAAAAGGATTAGGAGTGACTCAGATGAACTCTTTGTATCCCCACTTAAAAGCCCTATTGTTCCTGCCTCTCATCTTGTTTCTCACACAGATCCTCATACAGATAATTTTTTAGAAAAAATATGGCCCGAAAGAGGGCCGATACAGCCAAACAACTACAGACCATTGATAAAACATCAGGGACTGAATATACGAGGGGGTTATCAGTATTACCAACAAAACAGATATCCACAGCCTCAACAGTACCAAAACAGGTTTTTTTATTCAAACAGAGGAAGAGGAAGAGGCAGAGGAAGAAGCAGAGGCAGTGTAAGTTATTAAATAATTCTCAAATCATGCCATCTCAAAATCAAAATCAGAGAGAAGAAATTCCCATATTTAATATTTCTAAATTTAGTCTATCTCAAGTTCAAACAGATGTTCTACAAACAGATGTTCTACGGAAAGGTTTATCCTTTGTCCCATCAAGTCCATATGATTCATTTCAAACTAAAACTAAAATTGATCTTTTTAGATTTCAAAGAAAACTTCAGATTATGCACTTTTTTTCAAATAGTCCATCTTATACAGATATGTCGGTTCTTAAACCTGTATCGAATTGGTTTCCTCCGGGCCCTATAGACCCACTTATTGAAGCTTTCCAATCATGTGTTACTCATGATATTGCCATTTTAGAAAAAGAGCACAAAAAGAAAATGTTCTTCAACCTTTCAAAAACAGAGCAATCTGCTATTAAAGAACTAAAGGAGAACACCGACATTGTCATAAAACCTGCTGATAAAGGTGGCGGTATTGTCATAATGGATCGTTTGCTATATATTTCTGAGGTAGAGAGACAAATCTTTGATCAAATATACTATGCACCTTTACAAATTGATCCTACCGAACAACTTAAAACGGAGATTGATTCTCTAGTCAAGATAGCAAAAGAAGCAGGGTTCATAACTATGAAAGAGAGTGCTTTTCTGACTGTTGATTATCCTACTATCCCTACCATCTATATGTTACCGAAGATACACAAATCTAACACTAATCCTCCAGGTCGTCCTATTATTTCTGGAAATGGTTCCATCTTAGAACCTTTGTCAAAATTTGTAGATTTTTTTCTAAGACCATTTATTCCAGGCATTACATCATACATTAGAGATTCTTCACATATGATCAATATTATTGATGAATATGAAGGTTTGTTGAATGATATTATATTGGTTACTATGGATATCGAATCATTATATACAAACATTCCACAACTGTCTGCATTAGAAATCATTGAAAGAACACTTAGAAAAAGAGAAACACACAAAAGAATACCTAATCATTTTGTACTCACACTAGCAAGCATAGCATTAACAAATAATTATTTCTGTTTTCAAGGACAATTTTTTCAGCAGATTAAAGGTACAGCCATGGGCTCATCCATGGCTCCGGACATTGCAAATCTCTATGTTGCGAATTTTGAGGATATCTTTTTACAAACACATCCTTTTCAAAACAATGTGGTGATGTATAAAAGATACATCGATGATATTTTCATATTGTGGAGGGGAACAAATGAAGAACTCAACCTTTTTCACCAATGGTTAAACACGTGTGATGAAAATCTGAAATTTAAGATTGAACATAACAGCGAATCCATTTCTTTTTTGGATATGAGAATTTTTAAAACGGCTTATGGTTTAAAAACTACCATTTTTAGAAAAGATACTGATAGAAATTCCTATCTGCATTTTACAAGTTTTCACAACAGGAGTCTTAAGAAGAATCTTCCTTTTTCACAATTTTTAAGGTTACGCAGATTGTGTACAGATATTGAAGAATTTGAAAAACAGGCTCCGGCTATGCGATATAATTTTATAGCCAGGGGATATCCAAAAGAATGTGTTGATGAATGTTACCAAAAAGCACTAACAAAACATAGAGATGACTTATTACATCAAGTTACAGTCAGATCAAAACCTGAACTAGTGTGTACTCTGAGATTTTCATATCTTTCTAGTGATATACAGAATATCATTAGAAAAAATTGGCACATTCTACAACCACATGCTTGTTTCGAAAATGTTAAACCAATAATAGCATATTCAAGAAATAGGAATCTAAGAGACATCTTAGTGCCTTCTGCTCTACCAGAATCCCCAGTTATCAGCAATGATCCTGTGGGACACATACCTTGCGGACATTGTTCTATATGTAAGCATAGTATGACGGTGACTAGTTATGAACATCCAGTGACTAGAGCTAAAATAAATCTGAAAGAATATAGTGACTGTCAGACATCTCAAGTGATTTACGCCATCATTTGTCCTTGTGATAAATGGTATATTGGTAAAACAAAACGGATGATTAAAACTAGATTAATAGAACATAGAAGCTGTATCAGTAGAAATGTACAATCTGCTCCGATAGTTGAACATTGGTATGATAAAGGACACTGCATTGCGGATTTAAAGTTTTTTGTTTTGAAAGTTGTTAAGACCAGGTGGAGAGGTGGCAATTCTGATAATTTCCTTATAAAGGAGGAACAACGCTTTATACACAATTACAATACCATCAGTCCACATGGTCTTAATATAGATTTAGACTTAAAAGCTTGTCTGTGAGCCCTATTTTATCTTTATTTTTTTTCCATTTTTCCTTTTTTAATTCTTTTTTCTTTATTGACAAAGTATTTTTTTATATATATTATTATTTTTCATTTATTATTATTATTATTTTTCAATTATTTTTCATTTTTATTCTCCGTTGTTTATATTTTTATATTACACCTTTTTATATACACATTTTTCTTTGTTATTTGTCCTCTTTTTCATGTTTCTTTTACATTTTTATGTCTTTTTTATAGTTTCTCCTGTTTTTTGAGAAGTTTTTGGCTTTCTTTTTGTCCATAGGGCTTTTCTTTTTCCCTTTACAGATACGGATGACGTCATCACGTTTTTCACGTCATCACGTTTTCCTCCGTTTTTCTATTTACAGCGTTTTTGCGACCTGGTCACTTTACAATTTTTCTTTCACAGCCAGCATCTACACGACGGCGTTCTGGTAAGGGCTATTTTTATTTTTATTTTTACTTTAATTCTTGTTTTCATTTAGTTTATTGGGTTGTGGTTTTATAGCCTCACTTTTGGTGCCAGTACTTGAGCGACAGCGTGTCTGCAACCGTCCTTGTCCTGAGTTTGCTTTTTAGCCTTGATTAGTTTATCGAGCAGTTTTTACATTTTTACCTTTTGACTCTTTGTGCCAGTTTTTTAACAACTGCGTTTTGACGTCCTTTTCTTTGTGCAAGTATTTTAACGACTGAGTTTTGACAACTATTCTCTTTTGGTCTTTAGTTTTAATTTTTAATGTCTGCTGTTTTGGGATACTTCAGCTTTATATTTTACTTTTTGTCACATATTTTTCAAAAGATGTACTATTCTTTAATAGATGTACTATTTTTTAATAGATGTACTATTTCCATTTTAGATTAATACAGGTTGCTAGAGTGGTCCATACTAGAGGTTATTTACATCCAAAGATCTTTAAGGTACTGCAGTGTTCTCATACCTTTATTTATTTCACTGAGTATGTTTGGGTTATTAACATTTTATTTTAATATTGACTATTGCTATGTCTAGTTGTTCATTTTTATATTGATTATCTCTAAGTAGTCTGTGGGACATTGGTTCAATGATTTTATAAAATAAAATATATTTTAATAATACTTTAAATAATATTTTAATCTTTTGTGACTATTGTTTTTTGTCAAATATGTTTATGATACATTTTATTTTTATCTTTAATCTCCTTGGGATAATACATTGATTAATTATCTTTCTAATTATTTATTATCTTTTTAATTACTTAATCAGTATTGTTATATTAACTTAATTAGTTATTATTTTTTAATTAGTTGATTAATAAAAATTTTTTTAATTTATTAATATATGAAATGGTTGAATTGTCTAATTGTCTTATTGTGAATTTTAATTTTTGTTATTATTAATTTCTTTAGTAACAATATATAAATATATATTTCTCTACTGCATGAGTATACAATATTTTGATTTGTATTGATTATACGTTATTAATTTCCTTGGGATTATACTTTATCATTAACTTTTGATCCATTAATATATAGGATGTTTAAATCATTTTATTGTGATATCTAGATTATATTTAATTTTAATTATTATTATGATTTATTTGATATTAATTTGAACAATTTTATACGATATTAGTTGGTTATACTTTTGTATTTAATATATTGTTGTTTGCATGGCTTTATGAGATTTTTATATGCAAAGTGTTGTTGTTTCTGTCTTTTTAATATATTTATAATATTTTTAATATATTCTTAAAATGTATGTATTTGTTATTCTTATTAGCATATATTATGTTCTTTGTAGTGTACATATGGCTCTATATGCATATATATAATTTTATACATTATCTATAGACTCCTGACGCAGGCCGAAGGGCCGAAACATGTACATGTCGGGTCGAGTATTTTTGGAAGAATAAAGAATAACCTGATTGTCCAGATGAGTTGAAAGACATCTTTATTTGGTGCACCTTTTTATTGGACAATTCCACTTGTTTCCATTGTAGAAGAGAACCAACACTTTGTAGTTGATGAACAGAAAATTAAGTATCTGCTAAATGTGGAGCGACATTGAATAAATCTGTTGCAGTAACAGTAAGATGCTTGAGCAATTGGGCATACGAAGGAAAGATGTAGGTAGTAAGAGTCTGATCAAGGGACAAGACTCCTTGTTACCACATCAGACAGCACAATGTCATTTAATACTTGTTCATTAAAATCCCAAAGTAATTTCTGCAGGTGTTTTTTTAATCATTGAATTAATTTACCAGTGTGTTAACCTTTTACATATTGATGCTTGCATTTTATAGATGCTGTTCCATCTAGTTGGAACTGCTTGTTTAAGGCTAGTCTAGAGAATGACATGGAGACACAGTTTGTCCCCAGCCCCGTGGTTATCTGCATGTACCCGTCCTTGTGTCATTCTCTAGTTGCTAACAGTAGCAAAGAGATTACCTACTTTCTGTGATGAACATAAATAAAGAGCAGAGGAACAGGCTTATCCACATGCTAGGTACTGTTGTAGGAAATAGGGAACAACTTTCTGACTTTTCTGCTACAGTTAGCACAGTGCAGATGCATTCTTAAGAGCAAGGCTTCTTTGGCTTTGGTTTGGTCTGAAATTTGCTGTCTGAATAGGTAAAGCAAATGGAGAGATTCTGTATTAGGCTTGTCTGAATCTGACTGCCCTGGTATAGAATTATTAGTCAATGTTGCTCAGTTACCTACCAGAGCACCTCTAAAATGCACATCGATTAGAAAAAAAAAATTGATGGATATTGTTATGAGAGACATTTGTAAATGACTGCTAGTGTACAGTCTGTTAAAAAAAACAACCCCAAACCCCCAAAACAAATCATCTCTTGATCTCTCAGTGCAGATCATGCATCATGTTGTCTGGTGCTTCAAAGTAGGCAGGGCAGTTTTAGAGGATATGTTGTATTCCATTTTCACTATCTGTCTTGATTACACATTATATACAAAAGAATGACGATCCCAGGAAACTAACTAGTGATAGTCTTGACTTTCTACTAGAAAATGACAAGGGGACAAAGTTTGCCCCTGTCCTGTCCCCGCCCCATCCCTGTAAGCTCAGTCTAATCCCATCCACACATGCCTCATAGTTATGATTTTATATTTAAATCATTTTATTAAAGTATAAAAAGAAACAATATTCTGTACAACTGTCATTTTATAAATAACAAATACAGAACAAGGGTCAACAAAACCTGTCTCCCCTCACAAATATCCTCTCCATTATCAGGAAAACTGAATGCTACATAGAAAATTCATACTAACAGAATATCTCGGCCACATACAGGGAACATAAATGCCAAATACATAATAGTTAACCAAAAATGATAAACATAAATTAAACCAAAATCACAAGAAACCACACCAAAAAGAGAGATCTGTTTCCTCTCATACTGTGCAAAATATAAAAGATCACATATACCAGGAATGATGTTAAGCCAAGGAGTGAAATTAGGATAACTGCTTCCTGGCTAGAGATAGCCCTAAGCCTGCTGGAAGCTGAAGATGGCACATTTTTGCAAAAAGAGGAAGTTGCATCATAAAGAGGACCCTGGCTGTGAGCAGCACCATTGAGCAGGCCTGTGTAGGGGGTCAGCTCGCTCTTCTACAGGGTATATGCAGCAGGAAGGTTGACTTGGGGAATGGTATTCGTTGGGGGTGGGGGGTTCCCTCTAGGAGCAAAACTTTTTACTGTTCGTGTGGGGTGGTAAAAAGCATTGCTTCCAAAAGCTTTTTACTGCAGAATTAGTTTGGTTTACTTTGGCTACCAATGGTTACTTCTGTCTTTGTCATTCTCTACTGTACTCTGTATGTCCTTTCTTTTAGGTCTTTTATCACTTTGACCTCTTTCCATCTTCTTTGTTGTACTAGCTCTTCTTGTGTGTGTGTGTGTGTGTGTGTGTGTGTGTGTGTGTGTGTGTGTGTGTGTGTGTGTGTAATATAATACACACGCACACGTTCATGAACTCATCCTGTCTTCTTAGAGCTAGTGGAAGGAAGTGGGTGTATGTATATACTAGTGCTGCCCAATTCAGGAAACAAATATTCAATTCAGCCTATTGAATCGAATATTCAATTCGATTTTCCTGCCCAATTGGGTGTTTGTTTTTTTTCAAACATCCTGGTGGGTTTATTTTATAGCCTTTTCATCCCTTTTATAGACTCTTCGCCCCCTTTGCCCTCTCCTACCCACACTGATGCTGTGGTGTAAACAAAATAAACAAACAAAAAAGACTTTTCTCTCTTTTAAATCCTAGCTCATGTTTGTGGTCTAACACCAACTCTGGCAGGATACACATGTTTAAATCTGACATATAATTGCAAAATAGAAAATAAAATGATTTTTTTCTACCTTTTGCTGTCTGGTCATTATTCAAATCATGTTGGTCCCAGGCTCTGGTTGTCTTCTGATAACTCGCTTGCTAGGGACTCCTTCTTTCTCTGTGCTAACCATCCATCTTCCATCTGTGTCCTCCCCTTCCATTTCCCTTCCTTTCCCCTGGTCTGGCATCTGTCTCCTGCCTCTCGCCCCCCCCCATGCCTTGACATCTCTCCCTCCATGGTCTAGTATCGTCTTTCCTTTCCCTCCCTCCCACGGTCTTGGAATCTCTCTTTCCTCTCCTCTCCCTTCCTGGTCTTCCTTCTCCCTCCTTCCCTCTCTCTCCCCAATTGGGTGCAGCAGCAGCATTTCTCTTCCTCCTTCCTCTCTCACTCTCCTCCTCCACTGCTCTACCCCCTTTCCCCATCCACTCTCCTCCACTGCTCTCCCCTCAGTCCTGCTACAGCTTTCCCTCTTCCATTTTAAGTCCAGCAGCATTCTTCTCTGTTCCCAATCCAGCAGCACCTCTCCCTCTCACCTCCCTCCACCAGTACCTCTCTACTTCTGTTTCCCCCACCAACTAGCTGCAGCACCTCTCCTTTCCACCCCCAGGGCAAGCAGCACTTCTCTTCTCTGACTAGCAGGGCTCCTCTCCCTTCCCTTTCCCTCCCCTCTGACTAGAAGCAGTACCTTACCCACTCTCCTCCCAGGTCTAGCAGCACCACTCCCTCCTCTCCTCACCTCCTATCTGCACCCCTCCCTCTTGTCTCCCAGGTTCATCAGCATCACTCCCCCCTTCCGATTAACAGGCTCTCATTGGCTCTCGCTGGCTTGGGGATTCCCCGGACTGACTCGACACAGCCTGAAGTTCTATGTTCGACTCCAGCCAAAGATAGTAAAAAAGAACCCACCCCCCCCCCCCGAAAAACCAGGCGATTTTTCAAACTCTCCCTGTAACACTAGCCTGGATTAGCAGCTGTACCGCTCTCTCCTTCCATAGCTTTAGCGAGTCAATTCCCTTCTGTAGTCTCAGGGCCTCTGCTAGCCCGTCCGCCTCCCCGAGGAAGAAGGAAGTTGCATCATCGGAGGTGGGGTGGCCTAGCAGAGGCCCTGAGGCTGCAGAACGGAATTGACTTGCTAAAGCTACGGAAGGAGAAAGTGGTGCAGCTGCTAATCCAGGCTAGTGTTACAGGAAGGGTTTGAAAAATCACCTGGTTTTTCGAGGGGGGTTTTCTTTTTTACTTTCTTTGATCAGAGTTGAACATAAAACTTCAGGCTGTGCCGAGTCAGGCCGGGGAATCCCCAAGCCAGTGAGAGGGGTTTTAAAAAATGTTTTGAGTGGCGGCAGTGGCACAGCAGGATTCATGACCGCGATGACAACCGGGCGCAGGGAGAAGGGTTGGGCCCCGAATCGGAGAGGCTGATTATTTTTTTTTTCTTAAATACACATCAATTAAAATCGATTCACCCAAGGTGAATCGATTCGAATCGGAAATCGGGCAACACTAGTATATACTCTCTTCTTTTTTTTTTTTAATTCAATAAATTTTTATTCAGTATTTTAAAAAATACAAGGAGCAATACAAATACATAAAAGTAGTATAACATTTTGCATTAATATATAGTTATTTATAAAGGCTCATATTATTAAGAAAAGCTCAGAGTATTGGATTTGTTTGTGGTGATGTATGACAATAGAAAGTGAAATAGGACAAAGTAAAAATTGAAAGAGAGAGGAAAAAAGAAGAGAAAGAAAAAAAAAAAATTTTAAAGAGAGGAGAAGAGAAGACAGGAGTGTCTACATAGTAGAATGTACATATAAATCTAAAAATGACCAGGGTGATTTTTTGTTTTTCCAATTCATGGATTTACGGAGTGAAATTTTTTTTTCATATGCATATGATTCAAATCTGTGGTACATACATAGAGAGTTCCACCAAAAAGTATAATCTAATAACGAAGATGATTTACAATTTTTCAGAATATGCATGAGAGCAGTCACAAACATGGTATCAATGAGTTTAGGAGGACAATTTGATTGCGCGAAACAGGGGTGTTGCGATCGAAGGATTATAATGTCCATAGAAATCTCTTCTGAGCAGTTGGTGATAGATTGTATGGTATTCCAGATTTTGGACCAAAAAGAACGGACCAGAGTACAATGGAAGAACATATGATCAAGAGTTCCTTCCTCTTTCAAACAGTTCCAGCAGATAGAATCTTGTTTTAATTTGGCTTTCCACATACGAAATGGGGTCCATATTGCATTCCACATTATAAAGAGCATTGATTGTGAAACTCTAGAAGATAAAAGTGGGCGGTTTGTTGAAGACCAAAAGAGTTCCCAGTCAATGTCAGAAAGTGGAATGGTTATTATATTATCCCAGTGTTTCATAGCATGATATGAGAAAGTGAAGGATTGGTCTCTTAGAATATTATAAAAAAAAGATATAGCTTTCCCTTTTGATAGAGACCGTAAAGACCAATGGTAAATAGTATTTTTAGAAGATATGAAGTCATATTGTATCTGTACAGAAGACAGTATTTCACTGAGTATGATCCATTGTGAATAAGCAGAGGATGTTTGTAGGTATGTGGAGCAAAGTATATCAAAAGGGATTAGTTTATTAAGAGTATATAATTGATGAACAAACCATATACCTGTCCGTTGCCACCGTTTCCATGAAAGGGATTTGCCTTGGTTTTGGATATTGGGATTATTCCAAAGGGACATGAGTGGGCTAACACTAATTGAGATATCAGCTATTTTATCTAAATGATGGAGAGCATGCTGCGTTGAATTCAAAAGAGAGTATTTTCTCAAATGGGTATTGATATCGTTAATAGGCAAGAGATGTGTAAAGGTTTGCATAGAAAACATTCCATTTCATACCAATTAGGAGGGTCTTGAGAGAAGGAGTCATTGACCCAGTAAGCTCCATATTTAGTTAATGAAGCAATATAGTAGTGGTAGAAATCTGGAAAGTTAAGACCACTGTTAATTTTAGAGGCCTTCAGCTTGGCTAGAGCAATTCGAGGTTTTTTCTTGTTCCATATAAATTCAGATAGCTTCTTATTTAGCCAATGGAAAAATGATTTCTGGCATAAAAGAGGAAGCATTGAGAGGATGTAATTAATTTGAGGTGCTAGGGTCATTTTGATGGATGCTATTCTACCCCACCAAGACAAATAAAGTGGAGACCACCTAGATGTAGTGTTAAGAACTAAATTTTTGATTTTGGATAAATTAAGATCTTGAGCAAAGACTGGATCTTTGTGTATTCACAGCTTCATTTGACCATGTGAATGGAAAATTAGCCAAGTCTGATTGAAGAATGTTATTGTTCAGAGGAAAGATTTCTGATTTCTCCCAATTTACAGAATATCCTGAGAAGCTAGAATATTGTTTGATGATATGTATAAGATGAGGGAGAGAAGATTGAGGGTTCCTTAGAAAAATTAATACATCATCAGCATATGCTGCTAGTTTGAAGTCTCGATCAGAGGAGGGAATACCATTAATTAGCGGGCATTGTCGAATAGCAGAGAGAAGAGGCTCCAACACTAAATTGAACAATAGTGGTGAGAGAGGACAGCCCTGTCTAGTGCCTCTGTGGAGGGGAAATTTATTGGATAAAGAGTTATTAATTAGAATACGAACATTAGGACTATGATATAATGTTTTTATCCATTTCGTGAAAAATGATACTCTCTTCTTAACTCCCACTCACTGCTGTCAAATACCTATACTCACTATAATCTCCCCAATCCTGCTGCTGTCAGATACCTATACCCACTATAGCCTCCCCAACTCTGAAATGTCCTGTCTAAATTAGATTGTAAGCTCTTCTGAGCAGGGATTGTGATCATCTGATTTAGTGGATTATGTTTCAAAATATTTGATCATGAATTACAAAAATTTGGATCAACCTAACTAAAAAGTCTAAAATATGGGGACAGATTAATGCTATACTTGAGGCATTGATTCCTTTGATATATGAGGCAGTCATATGTGGGACAATGTTACATCTGAAGCCCTCATTGGACTGATATAGAGGGCGGCTTTTCCTTATCATGACTGGGGTAGCCATACAAATGGTTATGCGCAATTGGAAGAACTGGGATAACCATAACTTTAATTTTTGGTGGGCAGATCTGTTTAATTTACAGGTTTGAAAAAATGAACGCAGATACTGGGTCATACTAAGAGATTTAAGTTAATCTGGGACCCTTTGATATCTTTTATGGATGCGTTGTAATTGTTTTTCCTTTGATCCTATTGATATATTGCACACACATCCAGGGGGGAGGGAGGGTGGGAGAGGGATATTTCTGTCATGGTTTCATTCTCTTGAGAGGTATTGGTTGGGTGGGGGTTTTTTGTTATGGGGATTTTGATTGATTATAAATGCATATATGATTGATGTTGTTTGTGTAGATACTGTACTGCATTTTTGTTAACTTCGGAAAATCAATAAAGATTTAAACAAAAAAAGTCTAAAATAGTTGCTGTTTGGAGGAAAACCAGAAGAATGTCACAAAATCTAATTTTAACTTAAGCATCTACATTCCACCTTTTCATTTAGAATTTACAAAGCAGAGTACTGTATCTGTTCTCCTAGTTTATGTATGCATAACAAACGAATTTTACAACACACAAAATGCAATGAAAAAATATAAAATTCTAACATCCAACCTTAATCTGTAATTTTAAAGCATCCCTTTTACAAAATATACTTATTGTCTGAACAGTTGCATATAAATCTTTTTTCCTGTCACTTTATAGTGCTGTTTCTTCTGATGTTCAAGAAAAGTCCTTTTTCCCCCCATGTTGTAGATATTACCCTGAAATTGAAGAACGGCTTTCATGTGTTTGGGAGAGGGGGGTTTATCTCACTTTTAAAAAAGGTGTTTGAAATCCTGTCTTGTGCTTTCCTTTCCAGGTCTTGTCCTGGACATCCTGTTCTCGCTGGCAAATGCACTTGCTCCATCTTACCTGTTTTTCGCAGCTTCACGCTTCATGGTGGGCATAATGAATGGAGGAATGGCATTGGTAGCTTTCGTGTTATTGAATGAATACATCGATGCCACTTATTGGGCCCTAGCAGGTACCGTTTCCATTCACAGATGGTTGCATATGCTAATACTACTTCATAAATTTCTGTTCTGTAGTTAGGGCTGTACTGAATATTTGTATTTGATTCAGCCCCAAATACATTGCTCATATTTGGCCAAATAGGAATTTTAATTTGAATGATTTCAAATAATTTGGGACTTTGCTATGCTAAATCCTGCTGAAATCATTTTGATCTCTGATTTCACTTTGCTTTATTTACTATTTGTTGTGCTAAACTCAATGCCCATTATTTGTATTCGGCTGAATAGTAAAATATTATTTTCGGTACAGCTCTAGTATTTATTATGGCCTATCTCCGGTATAATCCAATTTTAATTTGAGTACAAGGAGAATATGGCTTGGTCAAAGTTACATTTTAAACTTTCTCCTTTATCTTCATCTCTCTGTAAGCTCTCTTCAAAGCTTCCATCAGCTATTGTTAACTGAGGAAAAAGAGGCTTTTTAAGATTCATCATTATTCTGTGATCTGTCAGGTACTAATTGAATATTTTTGAATGGTCTCGTCCTGCTAGTGAACAAACAAAAGATTGTTCTGTATTTATTCTAGCATATTTTATCTTTTCATATTGACAATAAACAAATATAAGCAATAATTCTTGTAAAAGCCCACTCTATTCCTGGACTAGTGGGTTATTTTCACATGCTCGCTAGAGCTTGTAGGAAGCCTCATTACTCAGAGTCTTGAGCCCCTCCCCTTTTACCTCAGGACTGCCCCCCAGGAATTCAGTTTCTTTCCTACAAGCCAGACTATAGGAGCTTGATTTCTCTGCTCATGTTTATTTTCTTTAAATTCAGTCTTTTTGTTAGCAAATTCCGCCCTTGTGCTGCAGAGATTCCCCACGGGGACAGCTTTGGCTGCGGTACATCAGACTTTGGGGAAAGTCTGTTTCCAGAGGTTTGGCTGCCTGGCAGTGCACCCTCTGGACAGCCTGCACTTTCAGATCGGAGCTCAGGAACCGTTCCCTTGGGATCTGGTTCACCCCAGGTTCGTCCACTAGTTTGTTTGAGCACAGGCTGCGTGGTTCATGGAGGTGCGTCTGGGATTGGGACTGACTATACTCCTCTTCCGGGTTGTGCACGTGGTGTGTTCCATTAGAGGAGGTCCCTGACTGCAGGACTCGGACCAGTGGGCAGTCAGAAGACCCAGTCCAGTTTGCAAGGCTTATTGAGGCAGATGATCTCCCTGTAAGCTGATTCAGCTTTTTTCGGCAGCCTTCCAGCACAGCACAGTGAGTACAGAGCTGACAGTCTGTCACAGAGATTTTGGGGATCTTTAAAAGTGTTTTTTGGGCAGTTTGGGAGTCCCCTACCCCTAAAATTCTAAAATAGTTGCTTTTTGGAGGGCTCCTGTGCTTTTCCTGAGCTATTTTGGATTTTTCTTAATTGGAATTTAAAGTTATTATTTGCCTATACAAGCTTCGTTTTTGCAAGAAAACCACTCGGATGATGATTCCAAGGCAGGATTCATGCCTTCTTTGTGGTGGATGGCGATTCATGCCTTGTTTATGGTGGATGACTGTCTGGCGAGTGGCCATGTTCCATGTGCTCTGCAGCACAGGAGGGGGTGAAATTTTGTCGGCCCAGGTATCCTCAACCTCTGAAGGGGGTTCTGTCGCTATTCCTGACTGTGGGCATGGGAAAATGTCGAAATCGGGCCCCAACGAGTACACAATTGCTGACCTGATGAAACTAAAATGCGATTTGATGACCAAATCTCACAGGTCTTCCAAGAGTTCCAAGAATGGTCCACAGGAGGCGGCTTCTGCCCCGGATGTTTTTTTCCCCAAATTTATTAACATGAAGTATTGGGCTTATTTGGCTGAGAAATTTTATTCTAACCACCTCTCTGCAAGCATCCTCGCTGGCTGTGGGAACCTCTTCTTCTCAGGATATGGGGATTCTTCCCTGCTCCACCATTGTTGTCCGGGTTGACCATTCCTTTAATTACACAGGCAGGCACCAGTACAACGGGGTCTGATGGGGCCCTTGCAGGTCTCTAGGACCAAGATCTGGGGAGAATCCTATGGTGAGGAGTTTTTTAAGCCCGCGCATTTGGTGGATTTGATCTCTTGAGTCCCTCCTGGATTTGAAGTTGGAGGTTGGGCAGCCTGTCGCTGCAGAATGCTCCCTCATGAGTGATCAGAGGCCACAGTCTGCTACTTTTCCTGATCATCCTAACATAGTTAAGATACTCATAGACATTTGGGAGGCAGCTGAGGCCCCCTTGAAATGCACTAGGGCCTGTCTCTGCTCTATCCGATGGCAGATGCTTTTAACCAGGGCTTTGCATCATCAATGGTGGATTCCTTGGTGGCACAGGTTACTAAAAGCACTTCTCTCCCCAATTACAGGGGGTGAGGGGTCCTGAAGGATGTTCAGGACCATAGAGTGGATTTTATCCTCGAGCACCATTTTGACTCAGCCATTGGAATTAAGGCAACGATGACCACCTCCTTTGTGGCCAGGGCTTGCCATTCTAACCTATGCCATGATCCTGACACTATCGTAATCCGGGATCTCAACTTCCTGGTTTTTGGGGTTGACTACATGGTGGATGCCCTGTATGATCTGTTGAAGGTCTTCTGCAAGCTTTCGGCCTATTCCATTTCAGCGCATAGGATGCTGCGGACCTGACAGTGGTCCAGCGACTCGTCCTGGAAGGCAACATTGAACAGGTTGCCTTTCCAGGACAACTTCTGTTTGGCAATAGTCTGGATGACCTCATGGTTAGTATGCAGGATTGCAGGCCCTAGTCTTTGCCTGTCAATAGGCCTTGACCCTCCAGGGGTTTGGGGTGCCCTACCTTTTGTCCCTTCAAGTGTTCCCATCAGTACTTTGGGGCCTCCTCTGAGCAGTACTCTTCTCAGGCTGCTAAGCCAAGGTTCGGAGGCTCCTGATGTCAGCCATCTATGGGGAGCCACAGCGGCGCCCACCAAGAAGCAATTCTGATGCCAGGCCTGTGGCTACCTTCCTGCGGATTGGTGAACAGCTCTCAGCCTTCCTGGCAGAATGGTAGGCCATCATCTTGGACCGTTAGGTCTTAAAAGTCCTCTGGGATGGCTACAAGCTGGAATTCTCGCAATTCGTGAGAATTTGCGAAAGCCAGTCAAGAACTGCTCAGCGCCGAGAGCGCCAAGCATGAGTACCAAAGCGCCGATCCCGCTGTAGCCGTCACTGACTGGGTTAGCAGCGGGGCAGGAGCATGGAAAAGCTTGCTTCTGCTCCGTTGCTCCACTGGACCACCAGGGATTGGCAGAGGAGGTAGGAAGACAGGGCAGGGAGGGGGGACAGGGTGCATAGCCTGGGAGGGAAGGGGGCTGGGTGCAGAGCCTGAGAGGGGAGGGAAGTAAGGGGGCTGGGTGCAGTGCCTGATGGGGTGGAGGGTAGGGAAGGTGGCTGGGTGAAGAGCCTGACGGGAGGGAGGGAAGGGGGCTGGGTGCAGAGCCTGACCGGGGGGGGGGGGATGGTAGGGGGCTGGGTGCAGAGTCTGACAGGGGAGAGGGAGGGAAGGAGGCTGAGTGTAGACCCAGGCTGGGCAGTTGAATATTAAGCCGCCCGACTTATATTCGAGTCAACCATTTTTCCTCCTTTTGGGGGGGGAATGGGGTCTTGACTTATATTCAGATCAACTTATATTCGAATAGATAAAGGTATTTCCTTCCTTCCCCCCACCCCCTGCTGCACAACCTCTTTCTTTGGCTTTCAACTCTTGACTTCCGATTCCCAAACTCTCCCACACACTTACCTCCTTCCTAGTGTTTGTTTTTTTAAATCTTCGGGCATTGTCGACAAGCTCAGCGTCTTGCCGTCGGCCTGTCTCAGAAGTCTTCTTTCAGCAGCGATTTCCTGTTTCTATATAGGCAAACTGCTACTAAAAGAAGACTTCCGGGACAGGTTGGCAAGAAGATGATTCATTGACGCTGCCTGAAGATTTTTTTAAAAAAAAAAACAAACACTGGGGAGGAGGTAGGTGTGTGGGAGAGTTGCAGAGTCAAGAATTGAAAGCTGAAGAAAAAGGTTGTGCGGCAGGGTTCTGCTAGGAGGGAAGGAAAGAAATAATGTTATACACATCACAGGCTGGGGGTAGGGAGTTGGGAATGCAGGGAGGACAGATAGTGCACAT
The DNA here is from genome assembly GCF_902459505.1 of Geotrypetes seraphini. Lineage (NCBI taxonomy): Eukaryota > Metazoa > Chordata > Amphibia > Gymnophiona > Dermophiidae > Geotrypetes > Geotrypetes seraphini. Next base: position 122,816,052 of record NC_047087.1, read on the forward strand.
ACTAATGCAAGACAAATGATGGCAAGACAAATGATGGGATGTATCAATAGGAGTTTCGTCAGCTGGAAACCAGAAGTCATAATGCCACTGTACAGGACCATGGTGAGACCTCATCTGGAGTACTGTGTGCAATTCTGGAGGCCACATTACCGTAAAGACGTGCTTAGAGTTGAGTCAATTCAGCGGATGGCCACTAGGATGATCTTGGGGCTCAAGGGTCTCTCGTACGAAGAGAGACTGAATAGATTGCAGCTCTACACTCTAGAAGAACGCAGGGAGAGGGGGGACATGATTGAGACATTTAAATACATCACAGGACGTGTCGAGGTGGAAGATGACATCCTTTTTCTCAAAGGACCCTCAGCCACAAGAGGGCATCCGCTTAAACTTAGAGAGGGGAAATTTAGTAGTGACACCAGGAAGTATTTCTTCACGGAAAGAGTGGTGGATCACTGGAACAAGCTTCCGGTGCAGGTGGTCGAGGCCACCAGCGTGCTTGACTTCAAAAATAAATGGGACATCTACGTGGGATCCCTACGAAGGTTGAGTTAAGGAACTGGGTCATTAGCATTCAGACTTATTGGGGTGGGTCAGTTGAGTGGGCAGACTTGATGGGCTATAGCCCTTTTCTGCCGTCATCTTTCTATGTTTCTATACTGGGAGAGAGAGTTGGGAAGGACAAATGCACAGGCTGGGAGGGGGGTTAGGAAAGTAGGAAAACAGAAATGCTGCACAGGTGGAGTAGTGGGAAGGGAGAGAAAGACATGCTGCCAAAAAGGAACAGAGAATTGTTTGACATAGGTATGTGGCATGAGAGGGAAAGAGATGATATATATGGGGAAAGGAAGAGGGAGAATTGTTGGATATGATAGTGGTGGAGAGGAGGGAGAAATGTTACATTGGGAGGGAGGAGAGATGACCCAAAGAAGGGAGAGATGTCAGTCCACTGGAATGGGAAGGAGAGAGAGAGAGATGCCAGACCACAGAATGGAAGGGAAGGAAGGGAGAGAGCGATGCCAGACCGCAGAAAGGAGAGGAGAGATATGTTAGATCTCGGGGGAAGGAGAGAGAGAGATGTCAGATCATGGGAGAGGAGAGAGATTACAGGCTATGGGAAGGAGAAGAGAAAGATGCCAGACCATATGAGGGGGAAGGGGGAGGACAGAGATGTCTGACCATAGGATAGGGTGAGATGTGCTTAGGGATGGAGGGGAAGGGGAGAAAGAGGGAGGAAATTGTGCACAGAAATGGGTGTGGCAGGGAAGTGATAAGAAGAAATGCTTCTTATGGATGGGAGTAGGGGAGAAGAGGAGGAGATGGTACACATGGATAGATGGGAATGCATGGAAAAGTAGATTTTGAGAAGAAAGCAGAAAAATGGAAGGAAGTTGAATGTTAAAAGTTAATGCTAAAGATGGATGTATGATCCAAACAGACAGGGTATTTTGAATTACAGTCCACTCAAGGGGGTAATACTTTCAAAATAGAACAAAACACAAAAGAACCCCCCTCTCATCAATACTGGGCAAATTTCTCAAATAATATCATCATATAACATTTAAAGGCTTTTAAATATTTAAATGTGCTCATAAGCTCTTCAGCAAGGTGCCCCCAGCAGCGGTACAGCGTTGCTGGAAAAGTGCTTGAATTTTAATCATAACACATTGCATGGAGCAATGATTCTTGCTTCTACTGGAGTGGCAAATATTATGGCTCTACAAAAGCTGTTTAACAGTAGACCACTTATCTGAAAAGGTCAGTTCACGGCTCCAACACAGTCTGTGTTTTGCTAAGCTACATCAGGAAGCCAGAAGGATAAGCTTTTTATATTGATTTTATTTGCAATGTGCAGTGCCTGAGTCCTTTGGTCTACACACTTGATGTTGAAAAAAGATGCCTTTTTTCAACATCAACCCCCCAACCAAACAAAAAAGCATTCCGCTGCCTATGCTCCTTGATGCCAGCAACAATGGAAGAATCTGATTGTTGTAGTTGTCCGGGTCTCGCTTTGTCTGAGTGGGTAGAACCAACGTTTCAGTCATCATGCTATGGCTTTTTTCAGGGTATGCAGTTTGTCTTTAGATATAGTGGGTCCTCTAACCTGATTGGTTGAGGTTTGAGGTAATTAAAGCAGGAAAGTTCATTGATCATGAATTTAAATTTTGGCAGGATTGACTGTTGGACACAATTTCAAATTCTGGTGGGATAGTCTGTTGGTAATATTTTTTAAATTCTGTCAGAATAGAGGCTGGAAACTGTGAGATGGCGGGAGAAGGCATTTGTCGTCCATCTCAGTTCTTGCTGCGCTAAATTTATTTTGGATGAACAGTTGCCATGCTTTGTTTATTAAGAGCCTTTTGTCTCCATTGAAGTTATTGGGGTGTCTTGCTATATTTCTATTGCCTCTCTGAGTCGTCTTTCTCCAAGACTTTTGTGTTCTCAAATCTAATCGCATGACTAGTTTCCTTGGCATGGAGGGCTACATCTGATTTTTCTGTGTTGCATAGCTTGTGGTGTCTCTTGTAATCTTTCAGCCTTTCCTCTATGGTGCATCGAGTTTTTTATCTATGTAATATTGGCCACAACTGCATGGGATTTCGTACACTCCAGAGGTTTGGAGCAGCGATAACCGGTTTCCGTAAGTGTGGATGCAAGTTTGTGCACTATAGGCTGTTTTGATGTTTTTTCTTTAGTAGTTTCCCAATGCGATCTGTTACTCCTTGGACTCTTTGGAAGAATCTGTTGCAATAACAGTAAGATGCTTGAGCATCTGTACAAGTGATGGAAGGACATTGCAAGTGGTAGGAGTTTGATCAGTGGACAAGACTCTTGTTGCCACATCAAAGGCAGACAAGACCAAATGATGTCATTTAATAGTAGTCCATTAAAATCATAAAGCAGCTTCTGTAGGTTTTTTTTTTTTTTTTTTTTTAATGTCGAATTTAGTTGTCTAAATTGTTAACTTTTTACTTGTTGCTAGCATTTTATAGATGCTGTTCCGTCTAGTTGGAACGGACAGTTTAAGGCTAGTCTCAAGTTAGAGAATGATATGGGAACATAGTTTGTCCCCGTCTCCACCTTGCAAGTATCCGCAGTACTCTTCCCATATCATTCTCTGCACTCTTCCACATTCCATCTCCTGCTAAAAACAGGAAGTTGAATCATAGTGGATGGGATGTGGCAAGAGCGCAAAAAAGATTCTGGACCTGCTAAGTAGAATTTTTTTATTTATTATTATTATTTTTTTTTGTTGTTGTTGTTGTTTTTTTTGTTTGTTAAATTGCAGTCTTGTGGGGTCCCAGCCAATGCCTTCCTGATAAATGCAATTATCCCAGGACAAGCAGGCAGCATATTCTTAACGCATGGGTGACGTCACCGACGGAGCCCTCGGTACGGACCTTTTTAACTAGAAGTTTCTAGTTGGCCGCACCGCGCGTGCGCGAGTGCCTTCCCGCCCGACGGAGGAGTGCGTGGTCCCCAGTTTCTTCGTTTCCGCGGAGCGAAGAAGACGCGTGTGTTTTTCAACGGCCGTTGAACTCACTTTTTTGCCTTCCCGCTCGCGAATTTTTTCTTATTTTATTTGTATTCACCTTCGGGTTTCTTTTCTTTTAGTTGCAAAAAAAAAAAAAAAAAAAAAACTTTGATTTTTTCTATCTTTTTTCGTTTTGCCCCGGCGGGGCCTGTTGCCATTATCCAGGCCTCGGGATTCGATTTTGCGGAGGCTGTTTTCCCCTTCATGCCCCCGCAGGTCGGTTTCAAGAAGTGCCAGCGGTGTGCACGCCCGATCTCCCTCACTGACCCACACAATTGGTGTTTACAGTGTTTGGGGCCAGAGCATCGGGCGGACTCCTGCACCCGCTGTGCCACTCTTAAAAAGCGGACGCTTAAAAACCGAAAAATCCAACAAGATCTGTTGTTCGGCACCGGGTCGACCATGGAATCCTCGACTTCGACAGCGGTACCACAAAAATCGGCACCGTCGGCTTCGACGACGCCCGACCCCACATCGGCGCCGCTGGCGCAAGGTAAGCCGGCTAAGAAGCCTACCCCTTCCCTCGAGCGCCCACCAGCCACAGTGGCGACACCGACCCTGCCGGCCTCGAGCCGAGCCCGAAAGCGCTCCGTCCCGATCTCGGTGAGTGCCTCATCATCGGCCTCCTCATCGCCGGGACGTAGAGCGGCACCTAAGGAACCGAAGAAAAAGAAAGCGGTTCCGGTGCCTCCCCTGGATGACCGAATTGCGGCCATCCTCCAGGGTCAACTGCAAGACCAGCTGAAACGTCAGCTCGAGCAACTGTTGCCTACTATCCTGGCACCGCTCCTTCCGGTACCAGACCGGCCCGAGCCCCGTACCGAGCCACCGGTGTCCACCCCATCGGTACCTATTAATACCTCCATGCCGATTCTCTCGGCCCAACATGCCACTGCGGATCCTCCTCGGGACCGAGCGGAGCACCATTCTTCCCGGGACCGGGACCGACGCCGGTCCTCTTCCCCCGGTACCGTTTCGGTACGCTCTGCGAAATCTTTGTCCAAGACTCACCATACCGACCCTTCCACCCCGGTGTCGCGTCATGCACACCCGGAGGTCCGGGACCCAGACTTGTGGGAAGAGTCTCCCCCCGGTACCGAGGAAGATCTCTCCTCCTCTGATGAGGATCCCTCAGCTCCTGATGCCACCTCCAGGCCTGAGCAATCCTCCTTCTCAAAGTTTCTCAGGGAGATGTCTGCCGCCCTATCCCTCCCTCTGGAATCAGACTCCAAGAAATCCCAAGCCTTTCTAGAGGCTCTGGATTTTGAGCAACCTCCCAAGGAGTTTCTTAAACTACCCGTACATGACATCCTACGGGAGACTTTCTATAAAAATTGGGAAAACCCCCTTACAGTACCTGGGGCCCCACGCAAGTTAGATAACCTTTATAGGGTTATCCCTATTCCAGGATTCGATAAGTCACAACTTCCCCATGAGTCCCTCCTGGTTGAATCCACCTTAAAGAAGACTCAGGGCTCCAGTGTCTATGCCTCCACCCCTCCTGGCAGAGAGGGTAAAACCATGGACAAGTTTGGCAAGAGGCTCTATCAGAATGCCATGTTGGCCAACAGGGCGAACAACTATTCCTTCCATTTTTCATTCTACATGAAACACTTGGTCCAGCAGTTGTCAGCCCTCCAGAAGTATCTCCCAGAGAGGAAGATCCCACTTTTTCAGCAACACATCTCTGGTCTCCTCCAATTGAGAAAGTTCCTGGTCCGCTCGATTTATGATTCCTTCGAGCTTACCTCCCGTGCCTCTGCCATGGCTGTAGCCATGCGCCGCCTGGCCTGGCTGAGAGTCTCCGACTTGGACATTAATCACCAAGATCGTCTAGCCAACGCCCCTTGTCTTGGGGATGAACTGTTTGGAGAGTCCCTGGATTCCACCACCCAAAAACTCTCTGCGCATGAAACTAGGTGGGACACCCTGATTAAACCGAAAAAGAAGGCTCCGCCTACACGTCCTTACAGGCCTCAAACCTCATACCAGCGCAGATTCTCAGCCAGACCACTCAACCCGCCTTCCCAACAGTCTCGGCGGCCACGGCAGCAACATCACCAGGCGCAGGCACGTTCTCAATCCACTCAACCTAACAAGCCTCTGCCTTCTGCTAAGCCGTCTCAGCCCTTTTGACTCTTCTCTCCAGGGCATAGCCAGTCTTCCACCTTCGCTACCTCTTCCACAACCAATCGGAGGTCGTCTCACCATTTTCTCCAGCCGTTGGGAGGTCATCACATCGGACCAGTGGGTCCTCAACATCATCCACCACGGCTACTCTCTCAACTTCCAGACTCTTCCACCGGACAACCCTCCCGTAGAGTCTGCTTCTCATTCATCTCAAATCCCCCTCCTCCTGAGGGAGGTTCAATCCCTCCTTCTTCTCAATGCCATCGAAGAGGTCCCTCCAGAACAAAGGGGTCAGGGATTCTACTCCCGCTACTTCCTGGTACCCAAAAAGACAGGAGACCTCCGTCCCATTCTCGATCTCAGGAACCTCAACAAACACCTCGTCAAGGAGAAGTTCAGAATGCTTTCCCTTGCCACGCTCTACCCTCTTCTCTCTCAACACGACTGGCTATGTTCCCTGGACCTCAAGGAGGCCTACACTCACATCTCCATCAATCAGACTTCTCGCCGCTACCTGCGTTTCCAGGTACACCACCATCACTATCAGTACAAGGTGCTTCCCTTTGGCCTCGCCTCATCTCCCAGGGTATTCACCAAGTGCCTGATAGTGGTAGCGGCCTTCCTCAGGTCTCACAACCTCCAAGTGTTCCCCTACTTGGACGATTGGTTGGTGAAAGCACCGTCGCCTCAACTTGTGCTACAGGCTACTCATCACACCATCTCTCTCCTCCATCTCTTGGGGTTCGAGATCAACTACCCCAAGTCGCATCTGCTTCCCACCCAGCGACTTCAATTCATCGGAGCTGTTCTGGACACCACTCTAATGAGGGCTTTTCTTCCCTCCGATCGTCAGTGGACCCTGCTCCATCTCTGTCGTCAGGTCCTCATGCATCCCACCATTCCTGCCCGACAAATGATGGTCCTCCTGGGCCACATGGCATCGACAGTTCATGTCCTTCCTCTGGCACGCCTCCATCTCCGGACACCTCAATGGACTCTCGCCAACCAATGGTCACAAACGACGGATCATCTTTCTCATCCCATCTCTGTGACATTATCTCTTCAGCAATCTCTCCAATGGTGGTTGAACTCCTCAAATCTTTCCAGGGGTCTACTCTTTCATCTACCCCCTCACTCCATGACCATCACCACAGATGCCTCCCCCTATGCGTGGGGAGCCCATCTAGGGGATCTACGCACCCAGGGTCTTTGGACCCCACAAGAGCGTCAGCATCACATCAATTTCCTGGAACTCAGAGCCATGTTCTACGCTCTCAAAGCGTTCCAGCATCTTCTCTGCCCCCAGGTTCTTCTCCTGTGCACAGACAATCAAGTCGCCATGTACTACATAAACAAACAAGGCGGCACCGGATCTCGCCTCCTTTGCCTCGAGGCCCTACGCATCTGGACCTGGGCCACGGCCCGCAATCTTTTCCTCAAGGCGATCTATATCCAGGGCGAACAGAACTCCCTGGCCGACAATCTCAGCCGCATACTTCAACCTCACGAGTGGACACTGGATCCTCCAACACTCCACTCCATCTTTGCTCGATGGGGCACTCCGCAGGTGGATCTCTTTGCAGCACCTCACAATCATCAGCTGCCCCAATTCTGTTCAAGACTCTTCTCTCCTCATCGTCTGGCACCAGATGCATTCCTGCTCGATTGGAAGGATCGGTTCCTGTATGCCTTCCCTCCACTTCCTCTGATGTTGCGGACCTTGTTCAAGCTCCGCAGGGACAGGGCCACCATGATTCTCATCGCCCCTCGATGGCTACGACAACACTGGTTCTCCCTCCTGCTCCAACTCAGCTCCAGGGAGCCCATTCCTCTTCCTGTGTTTCCTACTCTACTTACACAGCAGCATCAATCTCTACTACATCCCAATCTGTCTTCGCTCCACCTGACAGCTTGGTTTCTCTCGGGCTGACCTCTCCAGAGAATCTATCTCAGCCTGTCCGTCTCATTTTGGACGCCTCCAGGAAACCGGCCACCCTCCAATGTTACCATCAGAAGTGGACCAGGTTCTCCTCCTGGTGTCTGCGGCATCATCAGGATCCCACCTCTTTGGCGGTGGAATCTGTACTGGACTATTTGCTCTCTCTGTCCAATGCTGGTCTCAAATCTACCTCCATCAGAGTCCACCTCAGTGCCATCACTGCTTTTCACGAGCCTATCCTCGGAAAACCCCTCACGGCTCACCCTCTGGTTTCCCGGTTCATGAGAGGTCTCTTCAATGTCAAACCACCTCTGAAGCCTCCTCCTGTCGTCTGGGACCTGAATGTGGTTTTATCAGCTCTCATGAAGCCTCCTTTTGAGCCTCTTGCCTCAACTTCGCTCAAATTCCTTACCTGGAAGGTGCTCTTCCTGATTGCCATCACCTCTGCCAGGAGGGTTAGTGAGCTGCATGCACTGGTCGCTGATCCACCTTTCACTGTTTTTCACCATGACAAGGTGGTCCTGCGCACCCATCCTAAATTTCTTCCTAAGGTGGTCTCAGCTTTTCACCTCAACCAGTCCATTGTGTTGCCTGTCTTTTTCCCTAAGCCCCATTCCCATCCTGGGGAACAGGCACTGCACACGCTGGATTGTAAGCGTGCCCTAGCCTACTATCTTGACCGTACCAGGGCTCACCGCTCCTCTCCTCAGCTTTTTTTGTCATTCGACCCTAACCGTATGGGTCATCCTGTTTCCAAACGAACGCTTTCCAATTGGCTTGCTGCCTGTATCGCGTTCTGCTATGCTCGGGCCGGTCTGTCACTGGAAGGTGCTGTCACGGCACACAGAGTCCGAGCTATGGCTGCTTCTGTGGCTTTCCTCCGCTCCACGCCCATCGAGGAAATCTGCAAGGCGGCCACTTGGTCCTCAGTTCACACGTTCACTACTCACTACTGTCTGGATGCCTTCTCCAGACGGGATGGACACTTCGGCCAATCTGTGTTACAAAATTTATTTTCCTAATGGCCAACCATCCCTCCTCCCTCTTTGTTAGCTTGGAGGTCACCCATGCGTTAAGAATATGCTGCCTGCTTGTCCTGGGATAAAGCACAGTTACTTACCGTAACAGGTGTTATCCAGGGACAGCAGGCAGATATTCTTACGTCCCACCCACCTCCCCGGGTTGGCTTCTTAGCTGGCTTATCCTAACTGGGGACCACGCACTCCTCCGTCGGGCGGGAAGGCACTCGCGCACGCGCGGTGCGGCCAACTAGAAACTTCTAGTTAAAAAGGTCCGTACCGAGGGCTCCGTCGGTGACGTCACCCATGCGTTAAGAATATCTGCCTGCTGTCCCTGGATAACACCTGTTACGGTAAGTAACTGTGCTTTACTTCTTAGAGTACACTTCTAAGAGCAGAGGCTTCAGACTGCAGTATAACTTGGTTTGGCTTTCATTATGTAAAGATTGCTTGTATTTAACTGAATGATAAAAGCAATGTTCCTTCTCCCCCTAAAAAGCCAGAAGTGTGCTAGTAGGCCATCCACCTTGAATTGGCTGCCTTTATATTTTTGCTTGTTGTATTACAGTAAAAGTCAATTTTATTGATGTACCCAATTGTCAGCATGTATTTACATATGATAATTACCATGCTTCATTGGCTTGTTTTTTATTGCTTTGCTTTACTAGGGTCCATTGGTAACATATCCTTCGCATTAGGAATTACACTGTATGCCTTGATAGGATATTTCATCCAAAACTGGAGGATACTTGAAATTGTAGTCAATGTGCTGGGAACAATCATCTTTCTCCTCTCTCTGTAAGTTGATATTGGTTTTATTGGCTTCAGGTGCATGTGTCTGGAGAGAAGTGATAGAATAATATAGTGCAAAGACGAAAAGGATGGGATACATTGGAGTTTGGGTAACTAGTAGTACTAAAATTAATGCTTTTCTATTTTGGCAAAAAAATTTACATCTGGATTGATTTTGATGATTGAAAATATTTATATTATCCCAGGACAAGCAGGCAGCATATTCTTGACTGATGGGTGACGGCACCGACGGAGCCCCGGTACGGACAATTTTAGAGTGATTGCACTCTAAGAACTTTGAAAGTTCTAGTAGGCCGCACCGCGCACGTGCGAGTGCCTTCCCGCCCGACAGAGGCGCGCGGTCCCCAGTTTCTTAGTTTCCGCGGAGCTAAGAAGACGCGTGTTCCAACTGCTGTTGGAAAATTTTTTCAAATTTTTCTCGCCTTCCCGCTCGCGCGTTATTTTCTTGTCGTGATTTATTCACCTTATCGTTTCTTTCTTTTATTTAAAAAAAAAAAAAAGTCAATTTTTTTTTGACTTTTTTCCGGTCAGCCCCGGCGGGGCCTGTTGGCACCATCGAAGCCTCGGGCTTCGATTTTGCTACGGCCCTTTTTCCCTTCATGCCCCCTTCACCGGGTTTTAAGAAGTGTCAGCGGTGTGCACATCCTATTTCTCTTTCCGACCCGCACAAGTGGTGCCTTCAGTGTCTGGGTCCGGACCATAGGGCAGAAACGTGCACCTGCTGCAGTTCTCTCCAAAAGAGAACTCTAAAGAATCGCCAAATTCAACAGCGAATTCTTTTCGGTGCCGCCATGGAAGTTCCCCCGGCATCGACACCGTCATCTTCCTCCAAATCGGCACCGGTGACTTCGACACCGCAAGATCCATCCTCGGTGTCGCACCCTGTAGGTAAGCCAGCTAAGAAGCCATCCCCTACTGTCCTTAGCCCGCCAGTCGAACAAGCAGTGAGCCAAGTCCTGCAGACTGCGCACCGGCCTCGCAAACGCTCCGCTCCTATTGAAGTCACTCCATCTTCATCGGCATCGACTTCGCCTGAGCGTCGAGCTGCACCACAGGTACCGAGCAAGAAAAAAGCGGTACCGGTGCCATCGGGACCGTCTCTGGATGAGAGAATAGCATCCATCCTTCAGGTCCAGCTTAAGGAGCAGTTACAACACTTGCTCCCGACTCTGCTGACTCCGAGCCTTCCAGTGTCGGTACCTACTGAGCATTCGGTGCCGATCATCGAACAGCCTGTTTTGTCGGCATCGACGTTGTCGGCACCGCAAAAATCTGTTTCTATGCCTGTTCTCTCGGCGGAACCGAAGTCTCTTCGACGCACTGCTTACTCGACTTCGGAGCAGGTGCCGTTCTCTGACACCCGTACTGCTGTACAGTCACCCGGTACGGTGCCCATGAGGTCTGGTAAATCGGTACGCAAAACCAAGCATACCGAACCTTCTACCCCACTTTCTCAGGGCCGTCTGTCATCGGTACGGGACCCTGATTTGTGGGATGATTCTGATGACCCCCTCGGTACCGAGGCAGATTATTCATCGGTGCAGGATCCTGCTGGTAAGCCAGAGCACTCGACCTTCACCAAGTTTCTTAAGGAGATGTCGGACACCCTTTCCATCCCTCTAGAGTCTGACTCTAAAAAATCCAAAGCATTTCTTGATGCTTTGGATTTTGACCAGCCTCCGAAAGAATTTTTAAAGTTACCCCTCCATGACATCTTGAGGGAAACTTTTTACAAAAATTTAGAAACTCCTCTCACCTTTCCAGGAGCCCCTAGGAAGCTGGAATCGCTTTACAAGGTGATTCCTATTCCAGGGTTTGACAAACCCCAGCTGCCCCATGAATCTCTGCTGGTGGAGTCCACCCTCAAAAAATCGGCAGGCTCTAGTGTATATGCCTCTGTCCCTCCTGGCAGAGAGGGCAAGGCCATGGATAAATTTGGTAAAAGACTTTACCAAAATGCAATGCTGGCCAACCGTTCAGGTAACTATGCGTTTCACTTCTCTTTTTACCTGAAACATTTGATTCAGCAAGTCTCTTCTTTTCAAAAGTATCTTCCTGACCGTAAGCTTCCTGCATTCCAACAATGCACTTCCAGTCTCCTACAACTCAGGAAGTTCATGGTCCGGTCCATCTATGATACTTTTGAACTCACATCCCGAGCCACGGCTATGTCTGTAGCGATGAGACGATTGGCATGGCTCCGAGTCTCCGACCTTGATGTGAACCACCAGGACCGCCTTGCCAATGCTCCCTGCCTGGGTGATGAGCTCTTTGGAGAATCTATGGATACCACCACTCAAAAGCTCTCTGCCCATGAGACGAGGTGGGATACTTTGCTGAAAAATAAAAAGAAGCCTCCTCCTCCTCGTCCATTTAGACAGCAGCCATCATATCAGAGGCGGTTTTCTGCTCGGCCAGTTCAGCCTCAACCTCCACAACCTCGGAGGCAGCAGCAACAGCACCAACAAGCACGTCAGCAACAGCCACCTACCATAAAGCCTGTCACTCAGACTAAGCCGACTCAGCCCTTTTGACTCCCTTCTCCTGGGCATTGCCAGTTTCCCTCCCTCCTGTCCTCTTCCACAGCCCATAGGAGGTCAATTAACCATTTTTCACTCTCGATGGGAGGTAATCACCACCGACCAGTGGGTGCTCTCGATCTTAGCCCATGGCTTCTCCCTCAATTTTCAGACTCCTCCGCCGTTAGGCCTGCCAAAAGAGTCTGCTTCCAACAAGTCTCAGTCCCTCCTTCTCGCTCAAGAGGTTCAATCCCTCCTTCTTCTCAATGCCATCGAAGAAGTTCCTCAAGATCAGTGAGGTCAGGGTTTTTACTCCCGGTACTTTCTAGTTCCCAAAAAGACCGGAGACCTCAGACCCATCTTAGATCTCAGAGATCTCAACAAATGTTTGGTCAAGGAGAAGTTCAAAATGCTCTCTCTTGCCACCCTCTACCCTCTTCTCGCTCAGGGCGACTGGCTATGCTCCCTCGATCTCAAAGAGGCTTATACACATATTCCTATCCATCTGACGTCCAGGCAATATCTGCGCTTTCTCATCAATCAACATCATTATCAGTACAAAGTGCTACCCTTCGGCCTGGCCTCCTCTCCCAGGGTATTCACCAAATGTCTGATTGTGGTAGCGGCCTATCTCCGCTCTCACAACTTTCAAGTCTTCCCTTATCTGGACGACTGGTTGATCAAAGCTCATTCCCCTCAGGCGGTTCTGCTTGCCACCAATCAGACCATTCACTTCCTTCGACCATTAGGGTTCGAAATCAATCTACCCAAGTCTCACCTCATTCCGACCCAGCGACTTCAATTTATTGGAGCCGTTCTGGACACTGTTCTGATGAGGGCGTTTCTTCCATCCAACCGCCTTCACGCCATCCTCCATCTCTGTCAGCAGGTGTTTCAACAGATTACCATTTTTGCGAATCACATGATGGTGCTATTGGGGCACATGGCTTCGACAGTACATGTCACACCCTTCGCACGTCTCCACCTGCGTACTCCTCAATGGACCTTAGCGAACCAATGGTCCCAAGCGACGGATCCTTGTTCACAACACATATCTGTGACCTCGTCTCTTCGACAGTCGCTTCTTTGGTGGTTGACATCTTCAAATCTATCCAGAGGTCTGCTGTTCCATCTACCTCCTCATCAACTAGTCATCACCACAGATTCCTCCCCCTACGCCTGGGGAGCTCACTTGAACGAATTCCAAACTCAGGGATTTTGGACTGCCCAGGAAAAGAAACACCACATCAATTTCCTGGAACTCCGAGCGATGTTCTATGCCCTCAAGGCGTTTCAACATCTTCTCTTTCCTCAAGTACTACTCATTTGCACAGACAATCAAGTTGCAATGTACTACATCAACAAACAGGGAGGAACGGGCTCTGCCTGTTGTGTCAGGAAGCCCAATGGATTTGGTCTTGGGCGACAGCTCGTCACTTATTCCTGAAGGCTATCTACATTCAAGGGGAACAGAATTCCTTAGCGGACAATCTCAGCAGAATTCTCCAACCTCACGAATGGACTCTCAATCCCTCGACTCTTCAGACCATTTTCGCTCAATGGGGCACTCCTCAAGTGGACCTTTTTGCAGCTCCCCACAACCATCAGCTGCCCCTGTTTTGCTCCAGACTCTACTCTCCTCACCGTCTGGCGCCCGAGGCATTTCTCCTGGATTGGACCAGTCTCTTCCTATATGCTTTTCCCCCTCTACCGCTCATGCTGCGAACACTGTTCAAGCTCAAGAGGGAACAAGCCACCATGATTCTCATCGCTCCACGGTGGCCCAGGCAACATTGGTTCTCCCTTCTACTTCAACTCAGTTCCAGGAAACCCATACCTCTTCCACTGTTTCCTTCTCTGCTTTCTCAGCATCAGCAGACCCTACTGCATCCCAACCTACAGTCTCTGCACCTGACAGCTTGGTATCTCTCGGGCTGACTTCGGCTCACTCACTCCTTTCTCAGCCTGTCCGCTCTATCATTGATGCTTCCAGGAAACCGGCCACGCTCCAGTGTTATCAACAGAAGTGGTCTCGGTTTTCTTCCTGGTGCCTCTTACATCACCATGATCCCATGTCTCTAGCAGTGGGACTGGTGTTGGACTATCTTCTTTCCTTGTCTGACTCTGGTCTTAAATCTACTTCTATCAGAGTTCACCTTAGTGCAATTGCTGCCTTTCATGAGCCAATTCATGGAAAACCCCTCTCGGCTCATCCTTTGATTTCTCGGTTCATGAGGGGCCTTTTCAATGTGAAACCACTTCTCAAGCCTCCTCCTGTGGTCTGGGTCTCAATGTGGTTCTTTCCGCTTTAATGAAGCCTCCTTTTGAACATTTGGCCACAGCGCATTTCAAATTTCTTACCTGGAAAGTGGTCTTCCTTATAGCTCTCACTTCTGCCAGGAGGGTCAGTGAACTGCATGCACTAGTGGCCGATCCACCTTTCACTGTTTTTCACCATGATAAGGTGGTTCTCCGTACACACCCCAAATTTCTTCCTAAGGTTGTGTCTGACTTTCATCTTAACCAGTCCATAGTCCTACCTGTATTTTTTCCAAAGCCTCATTCTCATCCAGGTGAACAGGCTTTGCATACCTTGGACTGTAAACGTGCTCTGGCTTACTATCTTGAACGTACTGAGCCCCACAGATCATCTCCTCAACTATTTTTGTCCTTTGATCCTAATAAGTTGAGTCATCCTGTATCTAAACGCACTCTCTCCAATTGGCTTGCTGCTTGCGTTTCTTTCTGTTATGCTCAGTCGGGCCTGACACTGGAAGGTTCTGTCACGGGCCACAAAGTTAGAGCTATGGCAGCGTCTGTAGCTTTCCTCCGATCTACTTCCATTGAGGAAATCTGCAAGGCTGCTACTTGGTCCTCAGTTCACACTTTTACATCACATTATTGTCTGGATGCATTCTCCAGACGGGATGGACACTTCGGCCAATCTGTTTTACAAAATTTATTTTCCTAATGGCCAACCTTCCCTCCATCCCTCTTTTTGTTAGCTTGGAGGTCACCCATCAGTCAAGAATATGCTGCCTGCTTGTCCTGGGATAAAGCACAGTTACTTACCGTAACAGGTGTTATCCAGGGACAGCAGGCAGATATTCTTGCGTCCCTCCCACCTCTCCGGGTTGGCTTCTTAGCTGGCTTATCCTAACTGGGGACCGCGCGCCTCTGTCGGGCGGGAAGGCACTCGCGCATGCGCGGTGCGGCCTACTAGAACTTTCAAAGTTCTTAGAGTGCAATCACTCTAAAATTGTCCGTACCGGGGCTCCGTCGGTGCCGTCACCCATCAGTCAAGAATATCTGCCTGCTGTCCCTGGATAACACCTGTTACGGTAAGTAACTGTGCTTTCTGCATTATCTTAATATTCTAAGTAGATCACACTAACACAATCATACTTAGACATAATATCTAAAATATTGATCATGACAAAACTAGTCAAATTCTCATAAAATATGTGACAAATTACCGTATTTTCACGTAGATAACGTGCACCCGTGTAAAACGCGCACCCGGGTATAGCGCGCGGGAAACCGAAATATATGTAAAAAAATTTTGTATACCGCGCACACCCATATACCGCGCATGCTGCCCGACTCTCCCGTCGCCGCCTGACTCTCCTTTCGCCCGCCTAGACTCTCCTCTGGCCACCCCGACTCTCCTTTTGCCCGCCCTGACTCTCCTCTCCCCCTTGAAGTCCTGCCCCCACCCTGAAAGCCTGATGCCCCCCGACGTCCGATTCCCCCCCCCCGCAGGACCGCTCGCACGCACCCGCACCCCACCCTGAAGGACCGCTCGCACCCCCACAGCCTCCCGACCCCCCCCCCCATCATGTAGAAGCTCCTACCGGTGTCCTGCTGCTTCCTCTTGGCGGTCCCGCCCTTTCTCTGATGTCAAGCCCTCTTGCCCCGCCGACTCCCCGACACGATCGGGGCAAGAGGAAGCTCAAGCCCTCTTGCCCCAGCCAACCGCGGCACCCCAGACACGATCGGGGCAAGAGGGAGCTCAAGCCCTCTTGCCCCCCCCCCCCCCCGACTCCCCGACACGATCGGGGCAAAAGAGAGCCCAAGCCCTCTTGCCCCGCCAACTCCCCGATAATATCGGGCCAGGAGGGAGCCCAAGCCCTCCTGGCTCTGGCGACCCCCCCCCCCCCCCCCCCCCGCTAGTTGTTCAGGCCAGGAGGGAGCCCAAGTCCTCCTGGCCTTGATGACCCCCACCCCGCTAGTTGTTCGGGCCAGGAGGGAGCCCAAGCCCTCCTGGCCACGGTGACCCCCTACCCCAGCCCCGCACTACATTACGGGCAGGAGAGATCCCAGGCCCTCCTGCCCTCGACGCAAACCCCCCTCCCCCCCACCGACCGCCCCCCCCCCAAGAACCTCCGACCGTTCCCCAGCCGACCCGCGACCCCACTGGCCGACCCACACAACATCCCCATCCCCCTTCCCCGTACCTTTGTGCAGTTGGCCGGACAGACAGGAGCCAAACCCGCCTGTCCAGCAGGCAGCCAACAACGGAATGAGGCCGGATTGGCCCATCCGTCCCAAAGCTCCGCCTACTGGTGGGGCCTAAGGCGCCTGGGCCAATCAGAATAGGCCCGGGAGCCTTAGGTCCCTCCTGGGGGCGGGGCCTGAGGCACATGGGCCCAACCCGACCATGTGCCCAAGGCCCCGCCCCCAGGAGGGACCTAAGGCTCCTGGGCCTATTCTGATTGGCCCAGGCGCCTTAGGCCCCATCAGTAGGCGGAGCTTTGGGACGGATGGGCCAATCCGGCCTCATTCCATCGTTGGCTGCCTGCCAGACAGGTGGGTTTGGCTCCCGTCTGTCCGGCCAACTACACAAAGGTACGGGGAAGGGGGGTGGGGGTGTCGGGGTCGGCCAGGGGGGTCGTGAGTCGGCTGGGGTGGTGGTCGGAGGTTCTTGAGGGGGGCATTCGTTGGGGGGAGGGGGGTTTGCATCGAGGGCAGGAGGGCCTGGGATCCCTCCTGCCCGTAATGTAGTGCGGGGTGGGGGTCGCCAGGGCCAGGAGGACTTGGGCTCCCTCCTGGCCCGAACAACTAGCGGGGGGGGGGGGGGGGTCGCCAGAGCCAGGAGGGCTTGGGCTCCCTCCTGGCCCGATATTGTCGGGGAGTCGGCAGGGCAAGAGGGCTTGGACTCCCTTTTGCCCTGATCGTGTCGGGGAGTCGGGGGGGCAAGAGAGCTTGAGCTCCCTCTTGCCCCGATCATGTCGGGGGTGCCGCGGTTGGCTGGGCCAAGAGGGCTTGAGCTCCTTCTTGCCCCAATCGTGTCGGGGAGTCGGCGGGGCAAGAGGGCTTGATGTCAGAGAAAGGGCGGGAATGCCGGAAGAGGAAGCAGCGCAGGGCTCACAGAAGGGCCGGGACCGCCAAGAGGAAGCAGCAGGACACCGGTAGGAGCTTCTACATGATGGGGGGGGTCGGGAGGCTGTGGGGATGCGAGCAGTCCTTCGGGGTGCAGGTGGGAGTGCGTGCGAGCGGTCCTTCGGGGTGCGGGTGCGTGCGAGTGGTTCTTCGGGGTGGGGGTGCGAGCGGTCCTGCGGGGGGGGTGAATCGGACGTCGGGGGGGAGGGAACTATGTAAAAAAAATTTGTACAACGCGCTCACGCTTATAACGCGCAAGGTTATGCACGGTTTGTAAAAATCATGTATAACGCGCGCGTTATATGCGTGAAAATACGATATATATTATGACTCTAAAATATAATTCATTTATACTGAAAAAATCATTCAGCTCCAAAATGCTGTCTAAAATCTCTCACAGTTTGCCCCTTCTGCAATTCTGCAGGCAAAGAATTCCATAATTTTGGACTGGCAACATACAAAATTGTTGAGTCGTATTTTTCCAGCCTAACATTCTAAATAGAAGGAACATCCAATAGACAGTCCCGAGTAAATCTCAGTGTACCCATTGGTTGATAAATCTTGAAGCTAGAAGCTAACATCACAAAATTATTCCCTGACAATTTTAAAAATAAATAATAAAACTTGAAAAACAGTTTCTGTACTCAGTAGACAGCCAATGCAATTTCTGTAGGACTGGCGTTATGAGAACATCATGAAATTCAAAAAATTACCTTCATTTGCATTTTGAATAATTTGTAACACTTTCAAAAGATGTTTTGTAAACCATTACAATAGTCGATTAATGGCAGACCATACTTTGTACAAGAGTGTGAAAATTTTCAAATAATAAAAGCACCTTAACCCTATGTACCATTTTGAGCTTGAAAAAAATGGACTGTATTATTTTAACATCATTTTCTCATTGATGGAGACAAATCAAACAGAACTCCCAAATTCCTAATACAAGACACAATGGGGATGATAGAATCATCAATAATCATATGAGAAGGGACATCATCCAAATCATAAGGAGCTAGCAGAAGAATCTGAATTTAACATTGTTTGGTTATTAACTTATTCCCTTTCATCCAATGCCCAATAGTTGACAAACATAAATGCAACATAAGAACATAACATAAGAACATAAGCAGTGCCTCTGCCGGGTCAGACCAGAGGTCCATCCCGCCCAGCAGTCCGCCCCCGCGGCGGCCCAACAGGTCATGACCTGCCTTAATCACCAGAAGGGGCCCCTTTGCCCCCTAGGTTTCTCATCGAAGTCCTATCTTCCCATCAATGTCCTAACCCTCTGGCCTTGCACCTGCACGACCTAGTGAGCTGTCTATACTTATGCAACACCCCAGCACCTCCCTCAGTACCCCACGATTCCCTTTTCCCTCAGGAAATCCCTGTTTGAATCCCTGTACTGTACTCTGCCTGATCACTTCCTCCGGGAGCGCATTCCATTTGTCCACGACCCTTTGGGTGAAGAAAAACTTCCTTGCATTTGATTTGAACCTATCTCCCTTCAGTTTCTCTGAGTGCCCCCTCGTACCTGTCGTCCCTTTTAGTCTGAAGAACCTGTCCCTGTCCACCCTCTCTATGCCCCTAAGTATTTTGAAGGTCTCTATCATATCCCCCCTGAGCCTCCTCTTTTCCAGAGAGAAGAGCCCCAGTTTATCCAGCCTCTCGGCATATGGGCAGTTTTCCAGCCCTCTTACCAGTTTCGTTGCCCTCGTTTGGACTGAACTGCCATGTCCTTCTTGAGGTGCAGCGACCAATATTGAACGCAGTATTCCAGATGTGGGCGCACCATCGCTCGATACAGCAGCATGATGACTTCCCGCGTCCTGGTAGATATGCCCCTCTTGATGATGCCCAGCATCCTGTTGGCTTTCTTCGAAGCTGCTGCATACTGTGCGGATGGTTTCATGGATGGATCCACTAGCACACCCAAGTCTCTCTCAAGTCCGGTGTCTTCCAGCAATCTCCCCCCCATTTTATATTCGAACAACGGGTTCTTTTTCCCTATGTGCATGACCTTGCATTTATCTACGTTAAAGCGCATTTGCCCTTTGTTTGCCCAGTCCTCCAGCTTATCGAGGTCCCTTTGCAGTTCCTCACACTCCTCCCTGGTCCTAACTCTGGCGCAGAGTTTGGTATCGTCTGAAAATTTTATAACCTCACACTTTGCCTCCGTTTCCAGGTCATTGATAAATATGTTGAAGAGTAGCGGCCCCAGCACCGATCCCTGCGGCACACCGCTCGTGACTCCCCGCCAGTCAGAATATTGGCCCTTTACTCCGACCCTCTGTAGTCTACCTGACAGCCAGTGCTTGATCCATCTGTGTACATCCCCGCCCACCCCTTGGTTCCACAGCTTCCTAAGCAGCCTTTCATGTGGCACCTTGTCAAAGGCCTTTTGAAAATCGAGGTAAATGATGTCTATGGGTTCCCCTTTGTCCACCTGACTGCTTATTCCCTCAAAGAAGTACAGAAGGTTTGTCAGGCACGACCTTCCCTTACAGAATCCGTGCTTGCTTGTCCGCAGTAGGCCATTTCGATGTGCTCGCAAATGCTGTCCTTGATCATTGCTTCCACCATCTTCCCTATAACTGAAGTCAGGCTCACCGGCCTGTAGTTCCCGGGGTCACCTCTCGATCCCTTCTTAAAGATAGGTGTGACATTCGCCAGTTTCCAGTCCTCTGGTACCTCTCCAGTTTTCAAGGATAGGTTGCAAACATGCTGGATTGCGCCCGCTATTTCCTGACTTAGTTCCTTTAGAACCCTTGGGTGGATCCCACTTCATATATAAACTGAACATGACCATCATCATATATCCTAAACAGACCTCCCAAACCTTCTAGTACGACAGACACTCCATTTCTAAATATGTGGGTAGTCGATCCCTTCTCACGAGAATTCTTATAAGGAGCTTCATTAGCATTCTTTTGCTTTGCCTTCCATCCTTCTGGGCTATCCTCCAATTACTCAGTTCTCTCTCTACAAACGAGATGGTAGGAACTGGTCTTTTCTGCTCATGTTTATTTTTCAATTATATTCAGTTTTTTGGACCATTTGCGAGGCTTTTCGGTGCTGCAGAGAATCCCATCTTGGGACAGTTCTGGTTATGGGAGAGTTCAGACTCTGAGACTGAGGACCTACTTCCAAGGGGCAGATTGAATTCAAGTACATCCACTTGTTCAGCCTGCACTAACAGTTTGGGGTAGAGAGTTGTGCGGGGATCGAAATCACACCCGTCCCTGCCAAAATCCCACCCGTCCCCGTGAGGAATCCCCTCCGTCCCCACCCGTCCCCGCAAGGAATCCCCTATGTCCCCACCCATCCTCGCCCATCGCCCCCATAAGTTACCTGTTCTCATAAAAAGCAGCAGTTACTTCAGAAAGTTTTTTTTTTTTTTTAAATTCTTTATTCATTTTCAATCTTACATCAAGTGTACAAACATTAAAACAATACAGTTAAACACATTACTTGACAATCGTTCTATTTTATTTTACAATGCCTAAAATTATCACCCTCCCCTCCCAGTTTTGATTTTTTTAAAGCCTTAGTTTATTTAAACCAACAATAAAATACAATCTTTTTTTTTTTTAACACCCCCCTCCTTTTTTAATACCCCTCCTCTCTATAAAAATATATTTTTAGTAATAATCCATGAGTCACAAAGCAAGGGTGCACCTAGGAAAAGGGAGCATCAGAAACGCTGCAGTGAGCATTAGAACATCAATATACCCATTGTTAAACTGAAGCCAGATTAATACAGATCGATCCTGCACAGTCAACGCTAAAAGAAAACAGTCTTTTTCATACATACATACAGAACAGAACACAACCTCCCTATCCCTCATACTGGCCCACTTGATTCCTTGTCACCATCACCACTCTCTCCCTAAACTAAACTAAACCTTAGGTTTATATATCGCGCCATTTCCACAAGCGTAGAGCTCGGCACGGTTTACAGAGTTAGGATAGAAAGGAACTCCAATGAAGGGTTATAGAAAGGAACAAGAAGAAAGAGAGGGACAAGGGTCCCAGAGAGCAGGAGGTGTTAGATTTTTGAAAAGAGCCAAGTTTTCAGGTGTTTGTGGAAGAATTGGAGGGAGTTTGAATTTCTGAGCGGGGATGTGAGGTTGTTCCAGAGTTCTGTGGTTCTAAAGGGGAGGGATGTTCCTAGTTTTCCTGTGCGGGATATACCTTTTGTAGAAGGGAATGATAGTTTCAGTTTTTGTTAAGATCTAGTGGAGTTAGGGTTAGAGGAGTTCCAAAGGAGTGGAATAACGGGAGGAAGGATGCGGTGTAGAATCTTGAAGGCTAAGCAGGCACATTTAAAGAGGACTCTGGAGTGTACTGGAAGCCAGTGGCGCTTGGACAGGAGTGGAGAGACATGGTCGAACTTGCCTTTTGCGAAAATAAGCTTAGCCGCGGCGTTCTGAAT
The DNA here is from genome assembly GCF_902459505.1 of Geotrypetes seraphini. Taxonomy (NCBI): domain Eukaryota; kingdom Metazoa; phylum Chordata; class Amphibia; order Gymnophiona; family Dermophiidae; genus Geotrypetes; species Geotrypetes seraphini. The sequence continues at coordinate 122,837,821 of NC_047087.1, forward strand.
TAGCTGAAGTCTATGGAGGTTTTTCTTAGTTAGGCTTATAAAGATGGAGTTGCAATAATCCAGTCTAGAGAGGATGGTGGATTGAACAAGGATGGCGAAGTGAGAATGATGAAAGCAGGATCTCACTTTCCTCAGCATATGAAGGCTAAAGAAGCATTTTTTTACCAAGGAGTTGAGGTGGTCACCATCATTTCTGTACCCCCTTATGCCTGTTCCTGTCACCAGATTCTCTCCCTTCCCCTTCACCCCATCCAGCCTGCCACATCACTCTCCCTGCCTCTCTCTCTGCCCAAGGTGGAAGGCTATCACCTTGGCTGGCCTGTCTGCCACCTTATTCTCTAGCCACCTGTAATCCCATGCTCCATGTCACCATTGCCTCATTCTCTCTACCCCTTATGATTGTCGTCACCTGTCCCTGTCCCTTTTGCTAGTTCTCATATTAGCTATACTGTCTGCTTACTTGTCTCTGCTATCTTGTACCCCCTCTCCTCTCCCTGTCACCTCACTCTCTCCCTTCATGCTAGCTCTCACACTTTCTTCTCCTTACCTTGGCCTGCCTGTCACTTCCCTCTTCCTTCCCCCTAGCCGTCCCCCAATAATCCCAAGCCCACCCCTGCCTAACCTTTGGGCCAAATTGACTCTCCTCCTCCCCCACCTGTCACATGCAGGCCAAGTCCCAGCACCCACCATGCCTTTCTCCCTCCCCCATCCCCACTAACCTGACCTCAGCAGCACCAGCCAGCCCCTACCAAGTGGTTTGGCAAGGGGAGTAGGGCCTCTCCCAGCCAGCTACCCCAGTGCCCAGGAGCTGCAGCCACCTTCACTACGGCAGTGGGAAGCCATGTAGGGGGAGGTGCAGGATTCTGGCCTGATCCGCCCCCGAGGTTCTTCCCTTCTCCAGACCCAGTGCCCACACTTACCCTGTGCAACTTTGGCCAGCTCAGGTGGGGGCAGGGCAGAACACAGCTGGGAGCCAGAGAGTCATCCTGCTCATCGCTCGGGTGGCTGCACAGAGGCAACGAAAAGTGAAACATTGCAACTCCCCAGAAGCAGCAACTCAGCCGTCGGCTCTCCCTCTTTTGGAGCTCATTACGTAGGCAGTAAGCTCAACACAGGCACACATTGGTTCAGTTGCAGCACAATGGGCCAATCACAAACGACCTTAGAACTCTGAGGTTGTTTGTGATTGGCCCATTGTGCTGCAGCTGAACCAATGTGTGCTTGTGCTGAGCTTACTGCCTACGTGATGAGTTCCATGCCTATGTGACATGCTGATGATTCGTCGGGAGCTCAGCCCAGCTCCGGACCAGAAATAAGGTAGGCCTCAAATCAAGATAGGAAAGAACCCCAGTTCCATCCCCTTGGGAGTCCCATCGACTTTGGAGGGGTTCCCTTGGGTGTCCTTTAGGCCTGGGAGGGATCCCTGCGGGATTCCCGTGCAGACCTCTAGTTTGGAGGCTCAGGGAATGTTCTCTTGTGACCGAAGCTCACCCGAGGTTCGTCCACAGTGGGCTTGAGCACAGGCTGAGTGGCTCTGTGGTGGATTTTCCAGGATTGAGGCAAATTGCTTTCCTCCCCGGCTTGCATGTGTGTAATCTGGTGAGGGTTGAGGTCTCCAGCCGGTTTGTTGGGCCTGAGAGGCAGTCAGAAGACACAAACAGTCCAGATTCAGGCTTGTTGAGGCAGAGGTTCTCCCTGTAAGCAGCTTCCACAGTGAATAATAGGTTGACAATCTGTCAAAGAAAATGGGGGTGAGGGGTCTTTAAAATATTCATGCATATTCATTAGGGGCATCTTGAAAACCCGACTGGATGGAGATCCACCAGGACAGATTTAAGGACAACTGTCTTAGAATAATCGTAATCCTAACTGGGAGATTAAGGTCCATAATTAGATCAATCAGTGATGAATAATTTGAGTGTAAAATCCCAGGGCACAGTAACACAATAAGTTCTTCTTCACCCAGAGAGTGGTAGAAAACTGGAGCACTCTTCTGAAGGCTGTTAAAGGGGAAAACATCCTCCAGGGATTCAAGATAATGTTAGACAAGTTCCTGCTGAACCAGAACGTACGCAGGTAAGGCTAGTTTCAGTTAGGGCACTGGACTTTGACCTAAGGGCTGCCGCGGGAACGGACTGTTGGACACGATAGACCTCTGGTCTGACCCAACAGCGGCAATTCTTATGTTCTTATTCTGAGTTTTCAAGGTCAAAAGAAGTACACTTCCCCCTCTGAATCCGCGGTTTCAGCATCCGCGGATTTGTTTATTCGCGGTTTTAAATCCGAAACCCATTTTAATTTTTTGGGCTATTTTAAGCCCTGTAAGTCCCCCCTTAAGCCTTACCTGGTGGTCTAGCGGGTTTTCGGGGCAGGAGCGATCTTCCCACGCTCCTGCCCCGTGCAGATCGCTCACAGGAAATGGCTCGAGAGACTACAGGAGCTCAAGGCAGCCATTTCCTGTGAGCGATCTGCACGGGGCAGGGGCGTGGGAAGATCGCTCCTGCCCCGAAAACCCGTTAGACCACCAGGCAAGGCTTAAGGGGGGGGCTTACAAGGCTTAAAATAGCCAGGGGGAAGTGGGGGTTAGGGGCAGAACCGGCCCGAATATTATTCGCGTTTTTTAAATATTTGCGGGCCGGCTCTGCCCCTAACCCCCGTGGATACGGAGGGAGAAGTGTACTTCTAAGTCACAAATTTGTGAAACAAATGACCTATTTAAATTAAGACCCTCTTTAAATAGTATTACAACAGCTCTTCTTCTCCTGTCATCCTGTGGTTGAGAAACCACTAAATATTCAGGGAGACAAGACTGATTCAAAATTATATATTAGGGACCATTAGAAAATCAAAAATGAACATAGACTCTAAATTCCACTCATTCAATCATTAGTACATATTTAAAGTTAAAGTTAAATTTAGATTTAAATTTTGCAGGGATATAAGCTTCAGACTTAGGAATACATCTTCCCATACTGGTTCAAGAGAAGGGAAGCGCCTTTTTCTCTTGCCTCCTTATAATGTCACTGGCTTAGTCCCCACCTCCCTACCAAATTAATTCATTAATCTTTAGTTATCTAACACTTTCTAGACTGCATAAACCTTATTATTTAATACTTACAAATTTTATTTCCACTATTTAAATAATTTAAAACCTAATTCACTATTTAGAGTCTATGTTCATTTTTTATTTTCTAATGGTCTCTAATATATATTTTTATGTTGAATCAATTTTTATTATCAAATAACAAAGGACAAACCAATATGCAATAACCACATCAACAGAAGAAAACAATCAGAAACAAAATATAAGATCCAACAATCCCACCCAGACCACCCCCCCTCCCCAAACCCCCTAATCTGAAGCAGGAATAATTGTAGTGCAGTAGGCTAGGACTCAGATAGCCAACTGCCAAAGACAATAATTGACTCCAACACTGAAAGAAAGAAGGAAGAGAAAAAAAAAAGGAAGGAAAAGAAAGAAAGAGAAAGAGAAGTACACCTGGCGCCCCTCAAAGATGGAAAACAAGCCCGGGTCTCAGAAAAAATCACAAGGAATTTAGAATGTCACTTCTAGCCCGTGGTGATAATGAAAAAAGGTAAGAATCCCAGATCCGAAGAAAGAGTCGCTTTCGTCGTAAGCTATAAGACGCATCTTTACGCTCCAGCAGCAGCAGAGCATGCAAACGATTCCTCCAGTCCCAAAAGGATGGTAAAGTTTCTCCAATCCAAACAGATAGAATTACCTTCTTCCCCAAGACACCCACCCGTCTCATAAACTGCCGCTGACCCGAATCAGATAAACGGAAGGCCTCATACTTATCCAGCAAGAGACCAGCAGCGGAGAAAGGTAGTGTATTGCCTAAAACACGCTCCACATAAGATAAAACCTGCCGCCAAAAACGTTTGATTTTCACACAGGACCAAAAGGCATGGATAAACGAATGGGGTTGCTGGAGACACTTAGGGCATAAAGGAGAATCCGTGTAACCCGAATAATATAACTGACTTTTCGTAAAATAGCCCCGATGAAGTACCCTAAACTGACACTCCCGTAGATCTGCATTAACAGAGACTCCTGGGATTCTTGCAATTAAGGAAGGGAGATCTAAAGCGTCCCGTGCTATCCCCAGATCCTGACACCAACGGGCGTGTAGGACAGCACAGTCAGTCGGACCCAATAATCGATGGAAGTCCTTATAAAGACCAGAAACTGTAAACCCATCTTCCAAATAGGGATCCAGTAGTGCCGCAAATCTGTCCTCAATAGGAAAAGCCAAAGCGGTTCGGGGGAGGGATCGAACATAATGATGAAGTTGCCGAAACGCAAGAAAGTCACCCACAGAAAAAACACCCGACCGAACCAGAGCATCCCAGGACAGTAAAGAACCATCAGCTTGGAGAACATGGGTAAGCAACGTGAAATCCCGGGATGCCAATTTACGAAAACTAGCAGTCTCCATGCCGGGGCTGAATTGTAAATTCCCCTGAATAGGTAAGTATCTAGTAATCGAGGGAGTACCATTCCAGGAGTCCAACACATAAGACCAAATAACGCGTAGCGAGTGCAACAACAAACTCCCCCGGAGAGGCGCCGGCAAGGCGGAACAGGGTGTGTGCACCAAGGACAGAATATGCCAAGGTGCAAAAAATTCCTTCTCATAGAATTTTGGAGTAAAATCCTGCCGATCCGAAAGCCACTCCCCCAGAAAACGCATCAAGCAGGCAGCATTGTATAACCGAAAATGTGGTAACCCCAGTCCCCCTCCTCCCCACGCACCGAACAGATAACGCAACGCCACCCGTGGTCGCCGTCCCCCCCAACAGAATCGAGAAAGCATAGAATGTAATTTAGTAATATCCCGTTTCAAGAGCCATAAAGGGAGCAACTGCAAAGTATAAAGCCATTTTGGAAAAAGGACCATATTAAACAAATGGATCCTGCCCGACAAGGACAGAGGAAGAGGAGACCAACGAGCAAAACACTCAGCCGAAGAACAGAACAAAGAATCAATGTTAGCTCGATATAACGCGGAGGTACGAGGCGTCAACAAAATCCCTAAATAACGAAACGAGGAAGAAGCCCATTGAAGAGGAAAGGGTCCAGGCCAAGAGTCCTGCAAAACCGAGGACGTGGCCAACGCCAGAGATTTATCAAGGTTAAGCTTAAAACCAGAATAGTCTCCATATTCTTGAAAAGTGGCCATCAGATTAGAAAGAGATACTGCGGGGTCCGAGATATGGACCAGGAGATCGTCCACAAAAGCCGAGATTTTAAATTCGGAAGAACCAATTCGAATACCCGAAATAGCTCCATTAATCTGAATATCACGGATCAAGGGATCCAACGACAGAGCAAAGAGCAATGGGGAAAGGGGCAGCCCTGACGCGTGCCACGACGTATGGGGAATGAAGGAGAACAAAGTCCATTGGCCCAGACAAAAGCTGTAGGAGAATGATAAAGCACCCGAACCGCATCCTGAAAAAAACCCGTTACACCATACCGAGTTAAAACCTCAAATAAAAAATTCCAAGAGACCCGATCGAAGGCCTTTTCAGCATCAAAGCTGACCAATAGAGAAGATAGTTGAGTTCTCTCCACGAATTCCAAAGACGCCAATATGGATCTAATGTTTTTCACACTAGTACGCCCCTGCACAAATCCCACCTGAGGGGAAGCAATCAAATCAGGAAGAACACAAGCCAATCGATTAGCCAAAACCTTGGCGAACAGTTTGGCCTCCACATTCAGCAGCGAAATGGGGCGGTAAGAAGAAGAGAGGGCTGCATCCTTATGGGGCTTCAATAGTACAACTATTTGAGCCGAAGTGAGGGAGTCCGGAAGGCCACCCCGCTGAATGGCTGCTGTGAAGGTATCAGCTAAGACTGGAGCTAATGTAGGAAGTAGAAGTTTATAGAATTCCATCCGGAAACCATCTGGTCCGGGGGCCTTTAACAAGGACCCCTTCTGTATGACTCCTGCTACCTCCTCAGCCGTTATAGGGGCATTAAGTTTAGCCACCGCCCTATCAGACAAGCACGGAAGGGAAAGACCATCCAAATATGCGGTGCCTTCCATTAAATCAGATTGTTGTGAATAAAGCTTCCTATAATAGTCAAAAAACACAGCATTAATCTCGGCATCCGTCCTGACCATATCCCCCCCTGCCGATCGAAGTTGCAGGATATGAGTACGTCCCGCCGATCGACGGACCACCTTTGCCAAAAGCGCCCCCCGTTGATTTCCATGGCGAAAAAATTGATATCTATAATAAGCGAGCGACTTGACTGTTCTAGCGTGTAACAATTCATGAAGCTTGCACTGGGAGGCTAAGAGCTGAGAGCGCAAAGAGGAAGCGTGAGACTGACTATAAAGCCGACGGAGGTTACCAATCCTACGTTCCAACTGTAAAAGCTCCCTATCCCGAGCACGACGTTGATGACTGGAATATGCCATGATCTCACCGCGGAGTACCGCTTTCGCAGCCTCCCAGAAAAGCGTAGAATCAGCCCGATGTTCAATATTATGGAGTTGATAGTCAGACCATTTTTGAAGCAGGAATTCCTGAAATTTCGGGTCCTGATACAAACGGAGCGGAAATCGCCAACGGAAGGAACCCGGTGGAGAGACATCCAAATGCAAGATTAACAAAAGCATGGCATGATCAGAAACGTCAAAGGAACCAATCGTGGCCGATTCAATCTTAGAAAACAAAGTGCTAGAGGTCAGCCAGTAATCAATCCGGGATAAGGAAGCATGAGCTCTAGATATGTGAGTATAATCACGCTCCCCTGGGTGAAGTGTCCGCCAAACATCAATAACGTCCAAGGATGAGCAAAGTAAAGAAATACCCTTAGTAGGTTGCAGCCGATCCTAGGGAGCAGGAATTGATTTATCCAACAAGGGGTCATGAACACAGTTGAAATCCCCCCCCACAAGCAAAGGCACATCCGAATGTTGACCAAGAAGGCGAATAAGTGAGGAGAAAAATCGAGTCATAGTTGTTAGGAGCATAAACATTACAAAGAATCAGGGGCTGACGATTAAATAGCACCTTGGCGATGATATACCTACCTCCAGGATCCGTCCACTGCTGTTGAATAACAAAGGGTAACCCCTTCCGAATCAAAATCAAAACCCCCGCCTTACGGTTGTTCTCAGGTGCCCCCAAATGATGGCCAACCCACCAGGTCTGAAGTTTAGCATGCTCCGCCGCTGACAGATGCGTCTCCTGCAAGAAAACCAAATCAGCTCTCTGACGGTTCAAGGTTCTCAAAATCTTATGTCGTTTAATAGGTGAAATGACACCATTTATATTCCAGGAAATACATCTAAGAGGCTTCATGAGAAAAAGGATATAGACAAAGATCAGGCAAAAATCCAAAAAGAGAACCGAGAGCAAGGCCGTCCCAGCCAGCGACCAGCTCCCAGACCCTCAATCTAGACCCGAGCATCCACCAAAGGATAAAAGGCCAAATACAGGGCACCAGGAATACGGAAAGAGAAGTAGGAAAGAAGAAGAAAGAGAAGAGGAAAGAGAAAGAACAAAAGAAAACCGCAGCATATCCACCCACCCCCCCACACCTCCCCCCCACCACCCCTTCCCCATCCCTCATGCGACCCACTAGTGGTCCAAGGGTCCTGTGGATCAGCTCCCAACTCCCCCTCCCAGCAAACTATACCGACAAGAAACCACCCCCAGCCACTCAGATCAAGCCCACCTATAAACACACCAAAATGAAAGCACCCTTGAATCCCACCCAACCAATACATAAACAAGTCCAACAACATGTAAGATGTTCAACAACCGGTTGGCCAGCAAAAATGGACAACCACAAGGCATAACAGTGTAATGCACTAGAAACCACTACATAATGGCTCAAAAGAGCCTCCATATGTACCACCAACCCACCCACCCAACATTCAAACACTCCCACCCTTATCTGACTCACGCACACCACTCCCTCAACCGGTCAACAACTTCAAGAAGGGAGTACCCCCCCCTCCAAGAAAGAACATGGCATCCCCTCCAACACAAACAGGCATCCCCCCCCCAGCCATCCACACATTCCAGGAAAGAAGGAAAGGAATATGTCCCAAATAAGTCCAGAGCAATCCATCGCCCCAGGCTTCATAGCAGGGCCTTCAAGCCAGCAAAAAGAAAGCACTGCAACGATCAGGCCACCGCTTGAGCGGGCCGCCAGGCGCGAAGGCCCCCAGGAGACATCAAGCTGAGGCAGTACATAAGGTTCTGTGCTCCAAACAACTTCAACCTAAAACAGAATAACTAAATCCAGAGCAGTCAAGGAGCCGGGTCTGGTGCCTGCATGGAATGTAGGAATTGAAGAGGTTCAGCCGCCACAGTAAGGAATCGGGTCTGATCCGCAAGCGGGCAGGATACAGCAGAGCAAAAGGAACTTTCATCCGAAACAGCTGGGAACAGATGGGGGTGAATTCCTTCCTTTTGGCTTGCAAAGCTGGAGAATAATCTTGGAAACACAGCACCCTGGAGTTGTCATACATCAGGGGGCCCGAAGTACGAATAGCTCGCAGAATCTCCTGTTTATGGGCTGAGTTCAACAACTTAAGTATGACGGTGCAAGCTCTCGAGCCAGGCTCACCCAGCGGCCCCAAACGATGGGCCCATTCAATTCTCAGGGGACCATGCGCTGTTAGGTTTAGAGTGCGCTGCAGCCAAGATTCTAAAAAGGAATGGAGCTCACCATCCTTCACTGATTCAGGCAAGCCAACCAGTCGCAGGTTCCCCCGGCGGGACCTGTTCTCAAGGTCCTCAAGCTTAACTTCCATGGCGACAAGCTGAGCCCGTAGTTGCTGATGGTCCCCCTCACATTGCTGCACTCGATCCTCCAAGGCAGTGAGACGTTGTTGGTAGGAGGAAAAATCGCCCTGCAGTGTTTCCAAGCGAGTATCCACCGAGTCCAGTTTGTCCACAATTGGCTGCAATTTCGAAGTTAGTGAGCCCTCTAGGAGAAGCTTTACCTCTGCTACGATCTCGGATACCCACGCGGTCGGCGCCGGGGGGGATTCGAGGTCGGCCATCTTGGAGTCACCCGCACGGCCGCGATCCCTCTCCCGACGGGGCAATCTGCTGGTCATAAAGCCCTAATTTCGCTAAAGAACACTGGCGGAAGGCAGCAGCAGTCCGAGCGCCAAACCGCAGAGGCAAAATCGCGGTTCTCGGGGTCCAAAGCACGCTGAAGGTGGGAACGGGATCGGGAGCTTACCCCACCGACGTCTGCTCAGCAGCTCGACATCATGTGACCCCCCCCATATATTTTTTTCATTAATAGATTACCATTTGATTTTTTGTTGTTTTGTTGATTCAAAATTATAACATCTTCGATTAACAAGCAAGATTCAGTGATACAAAGAAGGTCTGGGCTCTCATCCATCAAGAAATAATAAATTATAGACGCTTTTGTTTCTAATATCTGACATTGACCAGGGGCGTGGCTTGGAAGCGCAGCCGGATGGTTGAGTGCTGAGTGAGCTCTGATATCACAAGCTTTCTGAAGGAAATAATAAATCACTAATTTAGTTTTATTTTAGTGATTTTGAGTGATTTCAAGTCTGGTTATGGCTACAAATAAACAGATGAAGAACGAAGGAGCTAGCACAAGTGGTGGAGGTGCTAAAAGATCAAAGCTGGATCCTGCGAAAGTGCCGTTGTCAAAAGAGGATAATGGTGACATTTCTGCTCAACTGAAACTAATAACTGAGATAGTTTCGGACAAAGCTAAAAATCTGAAGGAGGTGAAAGAAGAAATGAAAAGTCTCACAGCGAGAATGGAAAGATTTGAACTAAAAACGGACCAGATGGAAAAAAGAATGTCAGCAAATGAAGCTGAGTTAAATGTAAAATGTATAAAGAAAAAGTGGAATTTCTCTCTAAAGAAATGGAAGATATTAACAGGGAAAAACGGAATAATTTGAGAATTATTGGTCTCCCTGAAGGTGTTGAAAATAATGATGCCATCACCTTTCTTGAACAGTTTCTTCCTAAGATTTTACCACTCAAATTAAAATTTCCTTTAGAGTTTGAAAGAGCTCACAGGATTCCTGTTAGAAGAGTTGGCAAGGATTTAAGACCACGTCCTTTGATTTTTAAGCTGTTAAGGCACCAACAGGTGATGGAAATCATAAAGCTTGCAAAGTAAGAACTTAAAATGTCAGGATGCAAAAATTCACATAGTTCCAGATTTTGCTAAGGCCACTGCTGATAAGAGGGAAAAAATGTTGGATTTACGGCCACAAATGAGGCAATTAGGAGCTAAGTTTAGCTTATTATACCCTGCTATAATGAGGGTAACCTATGCCAATAAAACCATGAATTTTGATTGTCCTGACAAATTGAAAGACTTTTTAGATGATTGTGAGCATTTGGTGATATCATAAGATGAAGATAAAAAGTTCCGATGGATTTGTACTTTTTTATTTGAAGGATTGAAAAGAAAAGAAAAAAGGAAGTAAAAAGATAAAGTTAAGATATGTTTATATTTTATGTTTGGAGAAATGGAATCCTTTTTGAGTTCAACTGAATTAACTGTCCTCAAACACACAGTAATATTAGTTAACATTCTATTTGGATTACTTGGAAAGAAGATGGAGGAAGATATATAAATTAGAGAATTTCTTTCTGTGCAGATTCTATTATATCATCTTGTTCTAATTGTGCTATATGGTATGAGTGTGCCATGTTTTTAATAAAAACGCTAAGGATTTATTTAGGGGCATATAGGAAAATTCTTAGGAATCTACAAAGAAAAACTTTACATTGTGCTTCTTACTTGGAGAATGGTTCCTGGCAATCCGTCTTCATAATGCTATGTTGCAGCAGTGCTGGAAGAGCCCAAGTGATCGGTGAAAAATACGATGGAACTACAGCAACAAACAGGGAATGTTCTGAGTATCTCTCAGTTTTTGAGATGAAAAAGTGGGGAAAAATACAATGATATGGAAAGTGTTTAGTTGTTTTAGTATCATTTGCTGCTTTGCTTTCTTTTGTTTTATTTTTAGTTTATAGTCTCATTAGGGTTTATATGAGATAATGGTTTAGTCCAAGGATTGCTTCTTTACTTCCGGGTCACAGAAAACAAGGAAGTATTACAAGTGCATTAGAATTTGAAATATATTAAGAACACTGCGTGTTTGTTCTTTGGACAGCATTATATGAAGAGTTAGATGAGAATTCTGATAACATATTAGTTTTTTGAGAGATGTGTATTATATAATTATTCTGTTCATTTTATTGAGGAATCTATGTTATGGATGGGAAGATGATATCATTTTGTGGTAAGAGTTTAAAAGAAGATAACACATTAGTTAATTAAAATAAGATGCAAAAGATGGTATTATATTAGGGAGGAAATGAATTGAGAGAAATAGGTTTCCTTATTTCAAATGAAATTATTATTAATTTAACTTATCTTTTCAGTTTTAAGAAGAGTTAATTTGAGAGATGAGTCTTTAATAATCTAATATATATATGTCATCTCATTTGAATGAAATTAAAATGTATGAGATGTAGTATAATGATTTTTTATTTCTTGTTTAAGGATATGTAATAATCGCTGATTAATGAATGATATATGCACTCAATTCTTTTTTTGGCTTATTATATTGATATAATTATTTGCAATGTTTAAGCTTGTGGGGTACATCTCAGAACTTACCATCAAATGTGTGTTTTCAAGTACTCAATGATGAATAAGGGTGGGGGGTGGGATAGGGAGGGTTGGGGTTACAGGTATAAGGTTTTGTATAAAAAATTAGAATTTTGAAAAATGATGCATATTCAGGAACTGTGGAACAATTTGATTTACTTATTTTTGTTAGATTATTCTTATAAAAAAGGTTATGAGTAACTTTAAAATTTTTTCTTTAAATGTGAATGGACTCAACCATCAGGTTAAAAGGAATAAAATATTAGCATTCTTAAAAAAGCAAAATGCGGATATTTATTACATCTATATTAGAATCAAAAAAATTGGAAAATAATTGGGTGAAACATTGTTTTTTTTGCTCCTGCTGATGGGAAAAAGATAGGGGTAGCTATTCTTATTAATAAGAAACGTACTGCTAATTTTAAAATGGTAGGTTCAGATCCAAAGGGAAGATGGGTCCATGAAGAGATGAGAATGGGAAATAATACCCTGGCTTTGTTTAATTTGTACGCCCCTAATTCGAATCAAAATGAATTCTTTAAGATAGTACAGAGATTGTTACTCCCACTGGCTGCTTCCAAATTGGTTGTGGCTGGAGATTTTAACGCTGTTATGGATCCATTATTAGATAAAAAACCCTGTAGAGATATAAAATCATTAGGGTTAGACAATTTGGTACATTCATGTGATTTAAAAGATATATGGCGTATTCTTCATTTTAATGATCGGAAATTTTCCTTTTGTTCACAAGTTCATAAGTCTTTTTCTAGAATTGATTATATTTTTGTTTCAACTCATTTACCGTATTTTCATATAATGCACGTGTTATACACGGTTTTTACAAACCGTGCATAACCTTGCGTGTTATACGCGTGAGCGCGTTTTACAAATTTTTTTTTTACATAGTTCCCCCCCCGATGTCCGATTCACCCCCCCCCCCCCGCAGGACCACTTGCCCCCCCACCCCGAAGGACCGCTCGCACGCACTCCCACCCGCACCCCCACCCTGAAGAACCGCTCGCACCCTACAGCCTCCCGACCCCCCCCCCCCTTCATCATGTAGAAGCTCCTACCGGTGTCCTGCTGCTTCCTCTTGGCGGTCCCTGCCCTTCTGTGAGCCCTGCGTCTGCGCTGCTTCGTCTTCCGGCGGTCCCGCCCTTTCTCTGACATCAGGCAGGGCTCACAGAAGGGCCGGGACCACCAAGAGGAAGCAGCAAGACACCGGTAGGAGCTTCTACATGATGAGGGGGGGGTCAGGAGGCTGTGGGGGTGCGAGCGGTCCTTCAGGGTGGGGGTGCGAGTGCGGGTGGGAGTGCGTGCGAGCGGTCCTTCGGGGTGGGGGTGCGGGTGCGTGCGAGTGGTCCTTCGGGGTGGGGGTGCGAGCGGTCCTGCGGGGGTGTGAATCGGACGTCGGGGGGGCGCATCAGGCTTTCAGGGTGGGGACAGGACTTCAAGGGGGAGAGGAGAGTCGGGGCGGGGGAAGGAGAGTCGGGGTAGCCAGAGGAGAGTTGGGGCGGGCGAAAGGAGAGTCGGGCGGCGACGGGAGAGTCGGGGCAGCATGCGCGGTATACGGGTGTGCGCGGTATATAAAATTTTTTACATATATGTCGGTTTCTCGCGCGCTATACCCGTGTGCGCATTTTACACGGGTGCGCGTTATCTAAGTGAAAATACGGTAGTTCAACAAGTGTTAAAAGCTTCTATAGACCCAATTATTATATCTGATCATGGGGGTATATGGATTGAGCTTAAAATAGATCAGCAAGAGTATAGTAGACCTATTTGGAGATTTGATAACACATTGCTTGTTGATACAAAATTTTTAGATGAATTAAAATTAAAAATTAATGAATATTTTCAAGATAATTTATCAGACGAAATTTCAATGGAAAATATTTGGGATGCTTTTAAGGTTACTTTAAGAGGTAATATTATTTCTTACTCTGCTTATATTAGGAAACAAATTAAGAATCAATATTCTAAGTTAGAAAGAGAAATTAAAGTTTTGGAAGCTAAATTGATAAATAAATGGGAACATGACACTTTACAAGATTTATTAAAAGTAAAAGGTAATTATAATGAATTAGCGTCAAAATTGATAAGGAAGGACCTTTTTTATCAACAAACTTTGTATTATCCCAGGACAAGCAGGCAGCATATTCTTAACGTATGGGTGACGTCACCGACGGAGCCCCGGTACGGACCTTTTTAACTAGAAAGTTCTAGTTGGCCGCACCGCGCATGTGCGAGTGCCTTCCCGCCCGACGGAGGAGTGCGTGGTCTCCAGTTTCTTCGTTTCCGCAGAGCGAAGAAGACGCATGTGCTTTTCAACGGCCGTTGAAAACTCTATTTTTGCCTTCCCGCTCGCGATTTTTTGATCCCTTTTTGTTCTATTTTTTGTCTTTCGACTTAATTTTCTTTAAAAAAAAAAAAAAACAACTCGTTTCTTTTTTTCTTTGTTTTTTGCAGCCGGCCCCGGCGGGGCCTGTTGTAATCATCCAAGCCTCCGGGTTTGATTTCGCGGAGGCCGTGTTTCCCTTCATGCCCCCTCAACCGGGCTTCAAGAAGTGCCAGCGGTGTGCACGCCCGATCTCTCTAACTGACCCACACAACTGGTGCCTTCAGTGTTTGGGTCCAGAGCATCGGGCTGACACCTGCACCCGCTGTGCTACTCTTAAGAAACGCACTCTTAAGAACCGACAAATACAGCAAAATATTCTTTTCGGCACTGGTTCTACCATGGATCAGGCCCCGACGTCGACGGCACCGCCTAAATCGGCACCGACCACATCGACACCGCCTGATCCTCCTTCGGGGTCGATAGCGCCAGGTAAGCCGGCTAAGAAGCCTTCCACTTCCCTTGAGCGCCCTCCAGTTACAGCGGTGACCCCGGTCCTTCCGGCGTCCCGCCGATCCCGTAAACGCTCCGCTCCGATCTCGGTGAGTGCCTCGTCATTGGCCTCCTCATCGCCGGAGCGTCGAGCAGCACCTATGGTACCGAAGAAATCTAAAACGGTACCGGTGCCCCCATTGGAGGACCGCATCTCGGCCATCCTCCAGGACAAACTCCAGGAGCAGCTACAAAAGCAACTCCAACAGCTCCTTCCGACCCTACTGGCACCGCTCCTTCCGGTACCGGTCCGGCCCGAGCCTCGCACCACTCCACCGGTGTCCACCCCCTCGGTACCGATGGACACTTCCATGCCGGTCTTATCTGCCCAGCCTGCACTTCAGACTTGCTCTGCAGAGGACCCCTCCCGGGCCCAAGATCGACGCCGGTCGTCTCGGGACCGGGATCGGCACCATTCCTCCCGGGACAGGGATCGACGCCGGTCTTCATCTCCCGGCACCGTATCCATGCGATCTGGCAAGTCCCTTTCTAAAACCCGCCATACTGAGCCGGCTATTAGGGACCCAGACTTATGGGAGCAATCCCCACTCGGTACCGAGGAGGATGCCTCTTCTACAGATGAGGAACCCTCCATGGCTGAATCCACCTCCAAGCCCGAGCAATCCTCCTTCACGAAATTCCTTCGGGAGATGTCTGCGGCTCTCTCCATACCACTTGAGTCCGACTCGAAGAAGTCCCAGGCCTTTTTAGAAGCCTTGGACTTCGACCAACCTCCCAAGGAATTTCTCAAATTGCCCGTACATGATATCCTACGGGAAACATTTTATAAAAATTTGGAAAATCTCCTTACTGTTCCAGGTGCCCCTAGAAAACTGGACAGTTTATACCGGGTCATCCCTATTCCGGGATTTGATAAACCCCAATTACCCCATGAGAGCCTCCTTGTAGAGTCCACTCTCAAAAAATCTCAGGGTTCCAGAGAGGGGAAAACAATGGACAAATTTGGAAAGCGCCTGTACCAGAATGCCATGCTGGCTAACAGGGCCAACAACTACACCTTTCATTTTTCATTTTATATGAAACACCTGGTCCAACAACTTTCTGCTCTGCAAAAATATGTACCTGAGCGTAAGGTCCCGCTCTTCCAGCAACAGATTTCCACCCTCCTTCAGCTCAGAAAATTCATGGTGCGCTCGATTTATGATTCCTTCGAGCTCACTTCCCGAGCTTCTGCACTGGCGGTAGCCATGCGACGCCTTGCCTGGCTGAGGGTGTCTGATCTTGATGTGAACCACCAAGACCGTCTCGCCAACGCACCCTGCCTTGGTGATGAACTTTTTGGGGAGTCTCTAGATACCACAACACAAAAACTTTCGGCTCATGAGACCAGATGGGACACCCTCATTAAGCTTAAAAAGAAGACTCCACCTGCGCGACCATACAGACCTCAGTCCTCTTACCAACGTTGCTTCTCTGCTAGGCCGCTTAATCCTCCTCAACAGCAATCCCGTCGGCCTCGCCAACAACAGCACACTCAGGCTCGCTCTCAGTCTCACCAGGCGACCAAGCCTCTCCCTCAGACTAAACCTCCTCAGCCCTTTTGACTCCTTTCTCCAGGGCATAGCCAGTCTCCAACCGTCGATGCCTCTTCCTCAACCTATCGGAGGCCGCCTCACCATCTTTCTCCAACGCTGGGAGGCCATCACATCAGACTTGTGGGTTCTCAACATCATCCGTCACGGATACTCACTAAGGTTCCAGACTCTTCCTGTAGACCATCCTCCCGTAGAGTCTGCTTCTCACTCCTCCCAAACTCCACTCCTCCTCAGGGAGGTCCAATCCCTCCTCCTCCTCAATGCCATCGAAGAAGTTCCTCCAGACCAAAGAGGTCAGGGATTTTACTCCCGCTACTTCCTGGTACCCAAGAAAACGGGAGATCTTCGTCCCATCCTAGACCTCAGGAACCTCAACAAGTGTTTGGTCAAGGAAAAGTTCAGAATGCTCTCCCTTGCCACGCTTTATCCTCTTCTATCTCAACACGACTGGCTATGTTCCCTGGACCTCAACGAGGCCTACACTCACATTCCAATACATCAGGCTTCACGTCGCTACCTCAGATTCCAGATACAGAATCACCACTATCAGTACAAAGTACTGCCCTTTGGTCTCGCATCATCACCCAGGGTGTTCACCAAATGCCTGATTGTGGTAGCGGCCTGTCTCAGGTCCCACAACCTACAAGTGTTCCCCTACTTGGACGATTGGTTGGTGAAAGTAACTACATCTCCACTTGTGCTGCAAGCCACTCATCACACCATCTCTTTCCTCCATCTCTTGGGGTTCGAGATCAATTATCCCAAGTCGCATCTGCTTCCCACGCAGCGCCTTCAGTTCATCGGAGCAGTTCTCGATACCAATCAGATGAGGGCGTTCCTTCCTGCCGACCGGCACCGGACCCTGCTTCACCTCTGTCGGCAGGTGCTCCTTCATCCATCCATCCCTGCTCGCCAGATGATGGTCCTTCTGGGCCACATGGCTTCGACAGTCCATGTGATTCCTCTGGCGCGACTCCACCTCAGGATACCTCAATGGACCCTTGCCAACCAATGGTCACAGACCACGAATCTTCTTTCTCATCCCATCTCTGTGACATCGTCTCTTCAGCAATCTCTTCAATGGTGGTTGAACTCCTCAAATCTTTCCAGGGGCCTCCTCTTTCATCCACCCCCTCATTCCATGATCATCACCACAGATGCCTCCCCCTATGCATGGGGGGCTCACATAGGAGATCTCCGCACCCAGGGACTCTGGACCCCTCAGGAGCGTCAACATCACATCAATTTCCTGGAGCTCAGAGCCATGTTTTATGCTCTCAAGGCCTTCCAGCACCTTCTCTACCCTCAGGTTCTTCTCCTGTGCACGGACAACCAAGTCGCCATGTACTACATAAACAAGCAAGGCGGCACCGGATCTCGTCTCCTGTGTCAGGAGGCCCTCCGTATCTGGACCTGGGCCACGGCCCACAATCTTTACCTCAAGGCTGTCTATATCCAGGGCGAACAGAACTTCCTGGCCGACCATCTCAGCCGCATCCTTCAACCTCACGAGTGGACCCTGGACCCTCCCACTCTCCACTCCATCTTTGCTCGCTGGGGCACCCCGCAGGTGGACCTCTTTGCAGCTCCTCACAACCACCAGCTGCCCCAGTTCTGTTCCAGACTCTTCTCTCCGCATCGCCTGGCCCCGGATGCATTCCTGCTCGACTGGACGGATCGGTTCCTCTATGCCTTTCCTCCACTACCCCTGATGTTGCGGACCTTGTTCAAACTCTGCAAGGACAGGGCCACCATGATTCTCATCGCCCCCCGGTGGCCCCGACAGCACTGGTTCTCCCTCCTGCTTCAGCTCAGCTCCAGGGAGCCCATTCCTCTTCCTGTGTTTCCTACTCTACTTACGCAGCGGCATCAGTCTCTACTGCATCCCAATCTGTCTTCCCTCCACCTGACAGCTTGGTTTCTCTCGGGCTGACCTCTCCAGTAAATCTGTCCCAGCCTGTCCGTCGCATTTTGGATGCCTCCAGGAAACCCACCACGCTCCAATGTTACCATCAGAAGTGGACCTGGTTTTCCTCTTGGTGCCTCCTGCATCATCACAATCCCACCTCATTGGCGGTGGAGACCGTACTGGACTATTTGCTCTCTCTGTCCGATGCTGGCCTCAAGTCTACCTCAATCAGAGTCCACCTCAGTGCCATCACTGCTTTTCATGAGCCTATCCTCGGAAAACCTCTCACGGCTCATCCTCTGGTTTCCCGGTTCATGAGAGGCCTCTTCAATATCAAACCACCTCTACAGCCTCCTCCTGTCGTCTGGGACCTCAATGTGGTTTTATCAGCCCTCATGAAACCTCCTTTTGAGCCTCTTGCTACTACTTCGCTCAAACTTCTCACATGGAAGGTGCTTTTCCTCATTGCCATCACCTCTGCCAGGAGGGTCAGTGAGCTGCATGCACTGGTCGCCGATCCACCGTTCACTGTTTTTCACCATGACAAGGTGGTTCTGCGTACCCATCCTAAATTCCTCCCCAAGGTGGTTTCAGCCTTTCACCTCAACCAGTCCATTGTGCTGCCTGTCTTCTTCCCAAAACCCCATTCTCATCCTGGGGAACAGGCGTTACACACGCTGGATTGTAAGCGTGCACTTGCATACTACCTTGACCGTACCAGGGCTCACCGCTCCTCTCCTCAGCTTTTTCTGACCTTCGATCCCAACCGTCTGGGTCGTCCTGTCTCTAAACGAACGCTTTCCAATTGGCTTGCTGCCTGTATTGCGTTCTGTTATGCTCGGGCCGGCCTATCACTGGAAGGAGCTGTCACGGCCCACAGGGTCAGAGCTATGGCTGCTTCTGTGGCTTTCCTCCGTTCCACGCCTATTGAGGAAATCTGCAAGGCGGCCACTTGGTCTTCAGTTCACACATTCACTACTCACTACTGTCTGGATACCTTCTCCAGACGGGATGGACACTTTGGTCAATCTGTGTTTCAGAATTTATTTTCCTAACGGCCAACCATCCCCCCTCCCTCTCTGTTAGCTTGGAGGTCACCCATACATTAAGAATATGCTGCCTGCTTGTCCTGGGATAAAGCACAGTTACTTACCGTAAAAGGTGTTATCCAGGGACAGCAGGCAGATATTCTTACGACCCTCCCACCTCCCCGGGTTGGCTTCTTAGCTGGCTTATCTTAACTGGAGACCACGCACTCCTCCGTCGGGCGGGAAGGCACTCGCGCATGCGCGGTGCGGCCAACTAGAACTTTCTAGTTAAAAAGGTCCGTACCGGGGCTCCGTCGGTGACGTCACCCATACGTTAAGAATATCTGCCTGCTGTCCCTGGATAACACCTGTTACGGTAAGTAACTGTGCTTTATGGAAATTCAAATAAGGCGGGTAGGTTATTGGCTAATTACCTTAAAGCAAAGAAAAGAAGAACAAAAGTTATTGCAATTAAAGATGAGAAAGGTGAGATGCATTCTCAAATTGAGAGCATTTTAAGTAAATTTTTAAAGTTTTATAAAGAACTATACTCTTCTGAATCTTATGAGGGTAAAAAGAAGGATGGTATAGATTTTTTAAATTTAATTATTGGTCCGAAAGTTCCAGATCATATAAAAAGGAGTTTAGATGAGCCTATATCATTAAAAGAATTAGAAACGGCATTGAAATCTCTTAGAGTTGGATCCGCTCCAGGTGGGGATGGATTTACAGTGGAATTTTACAAATCATTTCAAGTTTCTCTATTACCTCAATTATTAAATTTATTTAAATCCCAACTGTCTAAGGGATGTATTACAGGTACTATGGCGGAATCAGTAACAATTGTTTTGCCAAAGCCAAATAAAGATCCTACTTTGGTTGCAAATTACAGGCCCATTTCATTAATAAATGTGTATGGTCAATTTTTGGCCAAGATTTTGGCTTTACGATTAGCTAAGGCTCTCCCTTTTATCATTGATATGCATCAAACTGGTTTCGTGGCAAAAAGACACTCCTCTGATAATACTAGATTGGCTTTTCATATGTTAAATTTATCTAAAGAAATTGCAGATCCGTTTTTTTCCATTTCTTTAGATGCAGAAAAAGCATTTGACAGAGTTGAATGGTCTTTTATGTATCAAGCACGTGGTTGGTTTGGTATTGGTCCGGGATTTATTCAAATGATTCAAGCTTTGTACAGCTCCCATTCTGCAAGATTGTACATTAATAATAGTTTCTCTGATCGGTTTACTTTGAGGAGGGGGGTTAGACAGGGTTGTCCGTTATCTCCTTTGCTTTTTGATATTGTATTAGAACCCTTGTTATTGGCCATTCAACAAGCAAAGGGGATACAGGGTATTCTCTTTTCTGATAGAGAATATAAAGTTTCAGCCTATGTGGATGACATATTGCTGTATTTGAGGAATCCTGAATCTACCATTCCATGTTTATTGGAGTTGATTTTTACATTTGGAAAATTTTCAGGATATAAAATCAATTGGAATACGTCTGAGATTCTTCCTCTTAATGTACATTGTACTAAAGGTTTATTTGATGCTTTTTCATTTACCTGGAAAGAAGAGGGATTAAAATATTTAGGTGTAATGATAAAAAAGACGCTGGAAGACACTTTGAAAGAGAATGAAAAACTTTTATTAAAAAAAATAACAGAAGTATGTGAGCATTGGAATCCGTTACATCTTTCATGGTGGGGGAGAGTGCAAACAATTAAAATGATGATTCTGCCTGTAGTTTGTTACCAAATGAGTATGATACCAATATTTTTTCAGGGGTCATTTTATAAAAAACTTAATGGTATTCTTACAAAATTTATTTGGCTGGGTAAAAGACCTAGGATTGCTCTAGTATCTCTACAAAAGCCAATTGAGGAGGGAGGGGTTAAATTTCCAAATTTTTATAGGTACCATCAAGCCTATATTTTAAGCCAGGGTATGTATTGGATCCTCCCAGAACTCTATGATAATGCTCCAGATTGGTTATATTTGGAGTGGCGTCTAATGTTTCCTTTACATTTACCGTATTTTCACGCATATAACATGCGCGTTATACACGATTTTACAAACCGTGCATAACCTTGCGCGTTATACGCATGAGCGCGCTGTATAAAATTTTTTTTACATAGTTCCCACCCCGCCCGACACCCGATTCATCATCCGGAAGGACCGCTCGCACCCCCACTGCTCGCACTCCCACCCCGATGGACCGCTCGCACTCCCACCCGAAGAACCGCTTGCACCCCCACAGCCTCCCCCCCTCCCCCATGGAGAAGCTGTCTACCTTGTTTCCGGATGCCAGTGAGCCCAGCTGCTTCCTCTGCCGGCAGTTCTGCCCCTTCTCTGAGCTCTGCGCTACGCTGCTTCCTCTTCCGGCGGTCCCGCCCCTTCTCTCATGGTTTTATGCTCTTCCCCTCTATTATGGCTATTTTTTGAGCGTATTTTTGAATTTAGTTTTTTATTTCATTATTTTTTTGTAAGCCTGTGGCACCTTGTCGCTTCGGTAAGCTCTACGATTAGTATGTATCTTCTGGGGGTTTCCGCAAACTTTTTTTGTGCTACTTCCTCTCTTTTGGTAAGCTCTATGATTAGTATGTATCTTCCGGGGTTCTCCTGAATCTTTTTTGTGCACTTCCTCTTTTTTGACTTGTTTTGTGCTCTTCACGGCATTTTTTGTTTCTTTTTTCTTTTTTGTTTATTCGGTTTGTGCTTTTCAGGCTGTTCTCATTAGCTGTCTTTCTCTTTAGGTATATATTTTTAATCCATTTTTAATTCTTTTACTTCATGTTTTATTTAGACATAAATGGCATTCCAAGTGGTTTACATTATTGTTCATATACCCAAAGATCTTCAAGGTACTGTAGCTGTCCTTATATATTTCAGAGAATTAGTCTTTTAGTTGCTTTATAACCATCCCACTAAAATAATATAATATTACAGTTGTCCTTGTGCTATCCCTATATATATATATATATATATATATATATATTTGTTATCCCTGTATATATATTACATTTTCCTAGTTTTTAATTTTTTTTAATTTTTTTGGTTGTTCATATATACTGATTGATTTAATCACCATTATATATACATATATATTGTTCTATATTTTTTACACAAGTCTTATATTTACTATTTACTGTGGTTTCCTTTGAGAAGGTTTTATTATTATTGAACATTGTGATTTATATACCGTATTTGCCGGCGTATAAGACGACTGGGCGTATAAGACGACCCCCCAACTTTTACAGTTAAAATATAGAGTTTGTTATATACTCGCCGTATAAGACTACCCCTTCTTCCGCACACCTTCTGCACAACAAATAAAACTTAAAAGAACATCAGAATTTATTTCAACAATTTTAATTCAAATGTTTATGACATGCAGGTACTTAGCAGGAAAACTGTTACAAACCTGATTTGATTGGTGCCCTCCCTTTCCCATCCCTTTCCCTCCTCCCCTACCAACAGCATCTCTCCTTCTAACTCCCTTCAAGTCCAGTAACAGATGTCCCTTTTCCAGCACCTTCCCTGCCTCCTACAGTGGCTTCCTCCCCTTCCAGCAGCTCTCCGTACTTGCCTGCAGAAAGTTGCCGGTAAATCACTGCCCTGGCAAATTGGAGAGCTGGTGGGAGGGGAGACAGCCACTGTGAAGGCTCCCCAGGATCTTGTTCGCACACGCTGACCATCTCCCTCCACCTGCACCTGAATCTGCAGCTCTCTCCGCGGCCCTCTTCAGCAACTCGGCAGGGGCGGCGATCAAGACACGCTGCCGACGTCGGGACCTTCACTCTCTAAGTCCCGCCTATTTTGTTTCAACTTCCTGTTTCCGAACAGGCGAGACTCAGAGAGGGAAGGCCCCGACGTTGGCAGCCTATCTTGATCCTTTACAAAAGTAACTAGCCCAGAATGTGGTCAGCTTAGCCAAGGTAAGCCACGTTCTCCTGCAAAACTGAAAATGTTTTCACCAAATGGAATTGCTATTTCATTTTAATTAGCTTTTCCTCAGGGTAGCCCTTGTGTGAACTATTTTCCAGGCAATAATCTCCAGCGATAAAGGACTTAAAAATAGCAGCCAAGCAATATTCCCCTGTCAAAAACTTGGGATAAGGTGTAGCTGAGCAAGGTGTAGGTTGTGTAATTCATTCATAAAGCACCGAACTTCCCGGGCCAGCGCATTCTGTTCTGTCGGCTTTCTAAAGGAAAGTTTAAACACCATTAAAGATTTTGCCAGCATGCGTTCTCTAGGGGTAATGCTCCTTGCAGTGCCAGAACTTCAATCTGCTATTGGGATAACTTATACAGACAACTGAGAAACATAGAAACATAGAGCTATCCTAAAGAAGCTGCATTATTTAATCCCCTCCCCCCCCCCCCCCCCCCCCGATTGATTGATCGCCTGAGGCTGGGAGGAACTTTAATCAACAGAAACCGCAGTCGGCAGGAAATTTAACTGCCGACTTGATCTCGCCGGTCCTGCGCGGACCGGCAGAAATTTTCAGTAAAGGCATGTAAACAGTACCCGGCGTATAAGACGACCCCCGACTTTGGGGAGGATTTTAAGGTACTGAAAAGTCGTCTTATACGCCGGCAAATACGGTATATCATATTAGTTGTATTTATTAAATAACATAATATGTATTTTAATTTCCATGGTTTTTATATGTGTGATATTAGTTATATTTATTAAATAATATGTATTTTTGTATCCATGGATTTTACATTTTAACATTTTAATTTTTTATTGAAGTAAGTTGCTGTTTTCTATTTATATTTATTCTTGTATTCACATTTTGATTCTTATTTTTGTGCTGTTTTTAATAATTATCATATTTCTATGTATGTTCATATGTTCTATTTATGTTTCTATATATGACTGATGCAGGCCTTAGGGCCGAAACATGTACATGTCGGGTCAAGTAACTTTGGATGAATAAAGATCAATCAGATGAGTTGAAAGACACTTTTATCTGTGCACCTTTCTGATTGGACAATTCCACTCATTTTTTCTACTAGGGTGTTGCTATGCAACATATTACTAACAACTGGAAAAATTATAGTAATCTCAATTATACGTTTTGGTGGAAATCCCTGTGTCATATTTACAAGATGGAAAGAGCAATTGCAATACAGAAAGGAAGTTATAAATTTTTTTTAAAGATATGGAGACCAATGGTTGATTTTTGTAGTGAATAGGCATCATTTTTCTTTGATAATATACATAGGGGGTGGGGGGATTGGAAGATAAGATGTAGCGAAATTGAAATTTTGAAGGAATATGATAGTTTTAATGATTGTATAAAAAGATGGGAGGGGGAGGGTTTTTAATTAATTTACATATTAAGAATATAATGTATGATGTTCAAGTGTTATATGATAGTATTTCATGTTGTTCTTTTTGTGCACTTGATGTAAGTTTGAAAAAGAATAAAGAAATTAAAAAAAAAAAAAAGATCTGACATTGACCAATAACTAGTTTGCAGTTGCATAAAATATATTCATCACTGCAACTAGGA
Organism: Geotrypetes seraphini; assembly: GCF_902459505.1. Lineage (NCBI taxonomy): Eukaryota > Metazoa > Chordata > Amphibia > Gymnophiona > Dermophiidae > Geotrypetes > Geotrypetes seraphini. Next base: position 122,862,416 of record NC_047087.1, read on the forward strand.
TTGGTCCGTGTTATTTCACGTGCCCACCTTACTCCTCTATACTCCCCTCTTTTTTTTTTTTACATAAATGCCAAAACGTCCATGCCCCATAATAATTGGAATTTTGTCACAAGTGATTAAATTACTATAAAATTAATAAAATAACAATATAAGTAACAGTTTAATGATCAATCAAAATAAGCCCAGAGTTCACCTGAAGTACGCACAAAGGAGCTTTTCTTTATCATGCACCTTCAGCGCAACAAGGAGGTGTTCAATCCTACAGAATGTGATGCCTTTGGCATCAGTCTAGGCCTCCAGCGCGTGATGCTTCTGGCATCATTCTGGGCTATTTCAAGCTCCTGATCACCTTGAGGACATCACAAGGGGGCAGGATTTTGAGAATTTGTGGAAACAGGCAGGACAGTCAGATGAGCTGGAACAGCACAGATGGTAAATCTCTTGCAAGTCCAACCTTGCTCTTTTGTGTTGGCATTGGTCTGGGCAGTTTGAAACACCTGCTCACCCCAGTGATGTCACAAGGCGGCAGAGCTTCGACCTGTTCCCTGCTCAAATTGTTAGATGGAAAATTTCACCAGGGATGATGAAAAGTTCCATTTAAAAATTGTTTACCTGTATATAATGTGTAAACAAACACAAAGCACACTGTACGCAGAGAAAATGTTAATTATCATTTATATTCAGGGTTTTTTTACAAAGAGGTCAAGGCAGATGACTTTAAAATATGCAATATTACCTCAGTAACAACTATACAAAAATAGACAAATATACCCCCTCCCTTTTTACTAAACTGCGTTAGTGTTTTTTAGCGCAGGGAGCTGCGCTGAATGCCCCGCACTGCTCTCAATGTTCATAGGCTCCTTGTGCTAAAATCCGCTACTGCGGTTTAGTAAAAGGGAGCCATAGTGCAAAATATAGACAGCAGATATAAATTCTCAAAACTGACACATTTTGATCACTAAATTGAGGATAAAATCATTTTTCCTACCTTTGTTGTCTGGTAATTTCATGAGTCTCTGATTGCACTATGGGAGCTCACAGCAGCCATTTCTTATGAGTGATCTGCATGGGGCAGGAGCGTAGGAAGATTGCTCCTGCCCCGAAAGCCCGCTAGACCACCAGGTAAGGTTCCGGGGAGTCTCAGAGGGTTTAAAAATAACCCCCAAAATTAAAATCAATTAAAAAAAAAAAATCACAAATAACCGAATCAACGGGTAGTGCAACCGCAGATTCGGAGGGAGAAGTGTATAGTTTTAAGGATCAATGAAGAATGCTGCCACACTGCTTGGGTGGCGTTCTGAGAATCCTTTTCCAATGTGGCATTTGTATTACAGGTTCATTCCCGAATCCCCTCGCTGGTTGTACTCACAGGGTCGCTTGAATGAAGCTGAAGATGTTCTCTACCTCATAGCTAAGAGAAATTGCAAGCACAAGTGCACCATCTGCCTGACCCCTCGCACAAAGGAGATTCAGGAACTAGGCAGCATTTTGGACATCTTCCGCCATAGGGTCCTATTGCAACGGACATTGATTATGATGTATATCTGGTGAGCACAATGACATGATAGTCCTGTGGCATTGGGGGCCATCAGATAAAAATTTGCAGGTACAATTGAACCATATATACTAAAATATAAACTGATTCAAATATAAACCAAGGTAACCTTTCCACCCCCCCCCCCCCCCCCGATGGTTTATATTCAGGTTTTGGTACCAGGGCAGAAGCAATCCCTTCCCTGATGTCCTGTCTTCCAACTCTGCAGCCAAGCAACTAGTTGGTCCTTCCCCTTAACGAGCTTACCCCATCTCCTGAACCAACTGCAGGCTTCCAGTATTGCCCTGGTGGTCCAGACAGCTAGTCTGCGCCTCCCCCCAGACCCATTGCAGGCGTCCAGTGGTGCAGCCAAAACAAGACAGCCATTCTTTCTCCCCCCCCCCTTCCTGGATCCACCACGGGCTTCCAGTACTGCCTTGGTGGTCCAGTGGTGCAGAGTGACAGAGCTGCCGTCAATCCCTCCCTCACAATGACTTTGCTTATGCAACTAGCTAACCAGCCCACTCTCTCCCTTCCCGGTCCCATTCCATAGTAAAAAAATTGGCTGCCGCGAGTTCCCCACATCGCTGTTGGACCATTAGGGACCTAAGGTAGCCATGAAGGGTAGGGGGCAGGCTAGTTAACTAGTTGCTCAAGCAAAGTCACTGTAAAGGAGGGAGGGATTAACGGCAACTGCAGCTCCCCGCACTACTGGACCACCATGGCAGTACTGGAAGCCCGTGGTGGATGCAGAATGGGAGTTGACTCAATTATAAACAGAGACCCCCCCATTTTTGGGCTCTTTTTATATTCAAGTATATAGGGTAATAGATTACTTACAGTTGTATAGCATATTTCACCCAAATAAGAACCCAAGGTATTTTGCAACATAGTATTTCATTAACATGCATATGACCACTGCTGGAGCTGATGTCATAACAGCCACTCCAAAAACAAAAAGTTGATTGAAGCAAAGAAAAGAAGTTGGTTGTGCTTCATGGACTATTTAGTTAATGATTCTGGCTCTGTATTGAATTCATTCCCTCTTTTTTTTTGAGCAGGGAAACTGTGTACCTGTCTTATGAAATACAAAACAGCATTAAAACAGCTGGAAGGAGAGATTATAAGAATATTTAGCATATAGTGAGCTTTTGGAATTAGACATATTTAAGAATTCTTTCCTTTTGAATTTGGATGCCATGTTTCTCATTCATTATCAAGTACAGATACAAGATCCTTTATCCAAAATTCAAAAAACTGGAAAGAACACACTTTTCTCTTCTATTCCTCCCACTTGGCTGAGGAACATAGAGCCCCCTGCAGTTTTCATTTCTGAAAGCAAACCATGCAGAAGTCTTTCTGATCTGCTCTGCTTCCTTTCTTAATTTTTAAAGTTAATTTATTTCTGGTCCCATTGCCTGGAGACCCTTTGGAGGGTTCTCTGCCTGGGAATGGATGCAGTTCTGCGGAGCCGGATTGCTGCTCTACAGGGCAAGCTTTGGGTGGACTTGAGCCAGCCTGCTGTGTGCTGCCTTTGGAGTTTGGGGGTCCGTCCCGCTGGGAGCGTGCTTACCTTCTGACCTTGCCAGAGGTTTTAGCGCAGGCTGAATGTGCCCTGTGCAACAGCCCTTAGGGTATTGGGGTGTAAGCTGCTGTTTCCCACCCCCAGTCGCATGAAGAGGTTCCGTTAGGGTAGAGGTTTCAGCCGGGTTCCGTCTGACTGGCAGCCCAAAGATCCTGAAGATTGAGCTGTTTGGTGAAAATCTGAAGCAGAAAATCCTTTCCCTTCATTTAAGCTACACAGACAAAGCTGACAGGCAGGCACTGTGGAGACTGTACATACAGTCCCATTATTTCCTATGGAAGAATCGGGGGGTGTCAGAAAGGAATTTTCAGCCATTTCTGGAGATAGGGGTCAGGTATCCCACCCCCTCAAAACCCCAAAATGCTGGTTTTTGAACTTTTGTGAAGTCTCCATGAGGTCTTTTAAGCGCAGATTTTCTTGGCAGTGTCCATCTTAGATTTTTAACAATCTAATTTTAAACTTCAAATTTCTGCCTCACAACCCCTCAATTTAATTGGAAATCATTAGGGATGGACTCTTCCACCAATGTAAATGTGAATTCATGTGTGGATTGCACCGGATTACCAGCGGAGGAGCATCCAGGAGTTTCGACTCTTCAGGGTTCTCCAGGGCTAGAGCCAGATTGAGTCTGGGAAATGGGCAGAAAATCTTGCCCAGTGCCTGTTTCTGACAGTAGCACAAATCACAGGCATACAGAGTCTGGGGACCTCTCATAGCCCTTGGCTGGGTCTCACAAGGAGCTGATGTTGATCCCAATCTGTGGCTTTTCTCTGGAATTTATTCAGCTCCTGTGGAGAGCATATCTCACGGACCCAACCCACCCGGTGTAGCCGATGGGCACTGCACCTACTTCTTTGTCAGGGCCTTCCTTTATGAGTGATCCTGTTCTGGCCCCCAGTACCCCTATTGTCACGGATCCGGACGGCCTGGCAATCTGATACCATGGATACTGTGTCTACTCTGGATGACCTGGATACCATTTACAGTACAGTTAGCTAGATGGTCTCCAACAGTCTCTGATGTAGGTGATGTTTCATCTGTCTGTTAGCTGTTTAAGTCACCCTCTGTCCATCATTTCAGTGTGGATGCCATAAAGGAACTGAATTTGGAGGCTCGGCCCTTCACGTCTCAATGTACCGTCATGAGTGGTTCTAATACTCTTGCGTCCTTTTTTCTGTTACATCCAGATATCACGGCTCTGGTTACTGATAAGTGGGAGATTCTGGAGAGTTTGTTTAGGCTAATTAAGACCATGGCTAAGCTTTATCCTATGGCACCGGATTTTCAGTAGCTCTTTGAGTAGCCGAAGTGGATTCGGTGGTGGCTAAGGTGACCAAGCGCACTGCTGTCCCCCGAAGAAGGAGGTGCTAGGCTGAAGGATTTTCTGGATCGCAGGGTAAAATTGGTTTTGAAGCTTTTTGAGGTGGCTTCTTTGGGTATTAAGGTGGCTGCAGCTGCTTCTTTTGTGGCGCATTCTAGTCACACGAAGTTACACCATGATCTTTCAATGCCGGACGACGCCTCATCCCAGCTGGTGCTGGAGGGGATTGATTGTGGCAGATGCCTTGCATGACCTTATTCAGGTGTTGGGCAAAGTTTCAGCTTATGCTGTTTTGGCTCACAGAATGCTCTAGATCTGTCATTGGACTAGAGATTCAGCCTCCAAGGCGACTCTCAGCAGGCTTCCTTTTAAGGGTCAACTGCTTTTTGGCAAGGGATTAGATGACCTGATGGCTAGTGTGGCGGACCGCCATCCTAAGTCCCTCCCGGATAACAAGCCTTGGCGTGTTGTTGTGGAAACGTAACAATTTTCATCCTTTCTGCAAGTTTCGCCAAAGTTCCTTGGGCCCATCTGGCCAGATACATTTCCAAAGCTATAGTTGCTATATCAACCTTAGATGTCAATAGGCTTTGGGTTCTCACTCCAGCACCTCCTCTAAGAAGTCACAATGATGCCAGGGCCTCTGCCACACTTCCTTGCATTGGCGGTCGGTTGACTGCGTTCCTACAGGAGTAGAAGCAAGTCTGTTTGGACAAATGGGTGCTGGACATCATATGGGAGGGACACAAGATAGAATACTTCCGCCTTCCTCACAATCTGTTTTTGGATTCTCTGGTGGGAAGACCAAAGAAAGTGCTGAATTACTCTGCAGCATCTCTTGGACGTTCAGGCTGTAGTACCAGTCCCTGAAAGTGATTTGGGTTCTGGCAGATACTCTTTATACTTCATCGTGCCAAAGAAAGGCTCAGAAGACTGGAGACTGAGTACGCAGTTGAGCATCTTGTCCCAACATACAGGGTATTTCATATCAGTAACTCATACATACACATGTAATTTAATCAAAATAATATTTATTCAATTTATATCCAGTTAAACTTGAGGTTAAAATTAGAATTAAGATTAAATTGCCGATTATATGCATTAAATAAATTGCCAACTCCATAAAACATTCTGTGTGTGAGGGGGGGGTTGGTCTCACCCAAGGACTAACTGGTCCATGTTGAGAGAGACATACTACACAAAGCAAATAGGAGAAGGATCCCAAAACACAAAAAAGCTACTCGTTACTAAAAGATCTCACAGACACCACACCCTATCTAACCAATATCAACTCCCCCCTCCCTCAGCCACCCTCCTAGCCATATTCTTCAAAAACAAGATCGCAACTATCAGAGCCACGTTCAATGGAACTCCTACTCACCTAAAAGAGATCTCAAATCCCCCCACAGAGAAAGAATCAGTTGCAACAGACAGAACCTGGTCCCACTTTTCACCTATACAATGGTCAGACTTCAACAAACTATATAATAAATACAGCCATGCAACCTGTGACCTTAACCACTGCCCCCATACCTATTGAAAACCTCCAGGACGCTATTCCGCACCCTGCTCCTACAATGGATACAAACTTTACTCACAGACTGCCTTTTCCTACAAGATCTCAGCGAAATCATAACTCCAATACTAAAATACCCCAAAGGAACAACGGACCAACCATCCAACTACAGACCCATAGCCTCAATCCTACATACGTCAAGCTAATGGAAGGCCTCGTAGCTAAAGCCCTAACCATATACCTAGAAAACCACAACTTACTCCACCCCACACAATCTGGTTTCAGAACTAACTACAGAACTGAGACCCTACTAGGAACACTCATGGACACAGCTAGACAACACCTCAGTACAGGCAAGAAAATGCTGATCATACAACTAGACCTGTCCGCAGCCTTCGACCTGGTAGACCATGACATCCTCCTACAAAAACTAGACTCCATAGGAATCTCAGGCAAGGTACTATCAGGGTTTAAAGGCTTCCTACAATCCAGAACTTACCGGGTTAAAACAAACAAAAATCAGAACCATGGTCCAACCCCTGCGGAGTACCCCAAGGATCACCTCTCTCCCACAATCTTCAACTTCCCTCAGCTCATGCCTACTCAAACATGGCCTAACCTCCTACAGCCTTGCAGATGACATCACCATTCTCCTCCCCTTTGACCAACCAGCATCCACCATGATAGGCACGATACACAAAACACTCAAAACAGTAGCAACTTGGATGATGGAACACAAACTAAAACTTAATCCTGACAAAACAAACTTCATCCTCCTAAAAAACAGCAAAACCCCAACCTTAACAAACCTACTAATAAACTCGATCTCATTCACCATTAAACCCATGCTAAAACTCCTTGGAGTACTGATCGACAGAAGCTGTACCATGCAACCACAAATCAACAAAATAATAAAAACATAATTCGCTACTATGAGAAATCTAAGACAAATTTGAAAATTCTTCGACAGAAAACAATTCCAACTTTTGGTACAGTCTCTAATCCTTGGCCTAATGGACTACTGCAACATACGATACCTCCCCTGCCCAGCGACCATGATTAAACAACCAGAAACAATACAAAACACAGACCTAAGACTCATCTATTCACTGAAAAAATACGACCACATTAGAGGCATACCACGACTCACAGTAGCTCCTAATACAGGAAAGAATACACTTCAAATTCCATTGCCTACTATTTAAAGCTATAAACGGAGATAGCCCTACCTACTGGAACAACCGACTAACTCAATCCACCTTAACCAGACATTGGAGAACCCACACACTATTCACACACCCGCCAACCAAAAATGTCAAACAAAGAAAACTGTATGAAAACCTACTGGCCACCAGAGCAGCATAACTGGACAGACAACTCGCCAATCTGCTGTCTTCGACCACAGATTACAAAACCTTCAAAAGAGAAACAAAAACCCTACCCTTCAAAAAAATACATAAAACCTATATAACACATCCAGATCCGTCCCAAGCTTCACCTACAATGCTATCTACTCCTTAGCAAACCTAAAATATTCAAACTAACCCTTGTATTTTCTAATACCACGACAATTTTAATGTAATCCGCCTTGAACCGCAAGGTAATGGCGGAATAGAAATACGAATACAATGTAATTCTCTCAGAGATCCCACATTTCACTCGCACGCCACATTCGTATCTATCACATATATGATAATTATTATCAAAGTACATTTAAAAGATACAAGCTCCCTTTCTCGACCCAGCAATGATATGCTAGATCATATTTTTTCTGAGCCAGCCAGCTCAGGAATGTGAAATCAAATATCCTCTGAGCTAGCTAGGCCAGAAGCCATCTGTTATTAATTAAGCTATGATGCTTCAAGCGGCAAAACTTAAACAAAGAAAGGAAGGACAGAGATCAAAGAATCCTTATAATTCTTACCTTCACCTCTTCAGATATTTTATGTATGTATCCAATTTCCCTTATGGTCTTGCTTAACCCAGCAACTTACATAAATACTGAATTCCCATTTTCCTTCGCTATATAAATTCCTTGTTTTTCATTACCCGTCTTTTAAAAGTTTTAATTGTATTTGCATATAAGACCTTCTGACCAGAACTTAGAAAGGTCTCTGTCATGCTCTGCTATTTATTCTGCGCTGTTTGTGCTAGACAGCCCCTACTCAAGACTCATACTGGATCTCAAGTCAGTTACTGCATTTCTACGGATTACATACTTTTGCATGGAAATAGTGTGTTCCATCATTGCAGCGATAGCTCCAGAAAAGTTTCTGGCTTCACTGGATTTAACAGAAACCTATCTATATTCCTATCTTCCTGGGACACCGTAAGTATCTGAGATTTTGCGTTCAACCGCATTTCCAGTTTGTGGCTCTATCCTTCGGGTTGGCCTTCACCTTCACCAAAGTGATGGTGGTGGTAATGGCGTATCTTTGCAGAATAGGGGTCCTGGTTCATTCATATCTAGACAATTGGTTGATTAGGGCGCTATCCAAGACTGGAGTGTAAGCAGGTGGTGGAGACTTTATGTCTTTACAGCATTTCGGCTGGATTGTCAATTTCAGGAAAAGCCAGCTAATTCCATCTCAGACATTCGACTACCTGGGAGTTTCAGTTCAACATATACTCCAAAGCTGTGTTTTTCTTCCCAAGCCTTGCAGACAGAAGTTCCAGAAGCAGATTGAGGATCTGTGGTGATCCCGAAATCCCATGGCTTGGCAGTATCTGCAGGTCTTGGGATCCATGGCGGCCTCCCTAGAGGTTGTGTCCTGAGCTCAAGCACACATGCTGCCGTTACAGCAGTCCCTCCTGTCCTGGTGGTCCCTGCAAAATCATTCCCTACAGATGTCTTTCCCCTGAACGAAACCAGTGCAGATCAGTCTGCGCTGGTGGCTTCGGGAAGCTGCTCTCGACAAGGGTATGCCACTCAGGATCAAGGAGTAAATCACTCTGAGGACAGATGCAAATCTCTTGGGTGGGGGGTCATTGTGGGGATTGTTCCATCTAGCGCCGATTGCCTTTCCCTCAGAGGCATTGATCAATCAACCGTCTCGAGCTCAGAGCCATTTAGTTGGTGCTCAAAGATCTGCCAAAACCCTGGAGGGAAAAGCAGTAATGGTGTTTTCCGACAATGCCACGGTGGTGGCATGTGTAAATCGTTAAGAGTACCAGACATGCTTCCGTAAGTCAGCAGGCTCAGATGCTATTCCGGTGGGTGGAGGTTCACCTTCTAGCTCTTTTAAAGGTGCATGTGGCCGTCATAGACAATGTTCAGTCAGATTTTCTCAGTCACCAAATGCTGGAACCGGGGAAGTGTTTGCTTTCATAGAAAGCATACCGCCTCATTGTAAGTCACTGGGGCAGACCTTCGATGAACTTGATGACTTCAGCTAAGAACTCCAAAGTCAAGTGTTTTTCAATTAAAGAAAAGAACTAGGAAGCTTGGTCTCGATGTGTTAGTTTAGCCCTGGCCAACTCATGAGCTCCTTTACATCTTTCCACCCTGACCCATGGTGAGTCAGGCCGTTCACAGGATTGCCATGCATTCGGGCCTAGTGATCCTAGTGGCTCTGAACTGGCCTCGCTGCCCAAGGTAAACAAGTCTGATTCGTCTTCAGCGAGACAAGAAGCTCAGGCTCCCTTGTCATCACAATCTTCTCAGTCAGGGACCAGTTCCTATGGAGAACCCCCAGCGCTTTGGTCTTATAGCATGGCTCTTGAGTGCAAGGCCTTGCCTCAAAGAGGCTACTCTAACGTGGTCCTTGCCACCATTTTGAAGTTCAAGAAGCCCTCTATTATGGTGGCTTATGCTAAGGCTTGGCAGTATTGTGCCAGAGACCAGGTGGAGTCGTAGCAGACTCCCATTCTGGTCTTAGCCTTTCTGCAGGCTGGTCTAGACAAGGGCCTAGGGGTAGCTTCTCTCAAGGTATGTGACGGGCCTTTCCTGCTTTAGAGCACACAATAGCTCCTCTTTGCTTACAGCTTATCCTGATGTGACTAGATTCCTCCATGTCAGCCCTTTCTTACATGGAACATAAGAACATAAGACTTGCCTCTGTCGGGTCAGACCGGAGGTCCATCGTGCCCGGCAGTCCGCTCACGCGGCGGCCCCTCGGGTCCAGGACCTGATAGTGCTCCTACCCTAAAACTCGCATACACTTTTCGATTTTGTCCTGTAGAGTAACCTTCTATCTATACCCTGCAATCCCCTTCGCTTCCAGGAAGTCATCCAGTCCCTTTTTAATCTCAATATTGTACTGAAGGGTGTGACAACCCCACTGCTAGTCTTGGCTTTGTCCCAGGGAAAGTTAGGGAAAACACTCTGTCCCTCAGAAGAGCTGACCAGATTAGGGCCAGAGATCCTGAGACAGCTGCCTACTCCTCAGATAGTGAGGATGAGCAGGATAGGTACTGGACCAGTAACAACAGTCAGGAAATCTCATACCAAAATAAAGCTGTTGCAAAGCCTGCCAAGTTTTCAGTTTACAAAAAGAAGCCTGTCTCTTTACAAAAAGCCTCAGTGCAAGGAAAACAGGAAAAGCCATACTTTACTGCCGAGAGAGCTAAGTCCCATCCCCTTTCCCAGGAGAAGGGGGTGTGGCAATGAGACACATAAGGAGAGAGTTCTGAACCAGGAAGGGAAGCAGGAAGGTGAAGGGTGGAGCAAATCACCTGAATTGTGACAGGGCCAGGAGGTGGAAATGGCTGAGGAAGAACATTCTCTGTTTCAAGCCACTAAGAACCAAGAAGCTGGTGAAAACATGGACACAGCTGAATTGCTGCTGGTGCTGACACTGCTTCAGGATTGCATGGAAGTGGGTCCTTAATAATGAGAGAAATGAATCCTGACTGATTTAGTTTGAATTTATTTTTCTTTTCTTTAAAGGCAGTTGCCTTTAATTAAGGAAAAGAAAGGATTATCTTTGGTGCTGTGCTTTTCCTCTGAGACTGTTTGCTTGAACTATTGCTCAGTGAAGTTAAAAGCCTCATAAAGAAAAGGAAGGAACTGTGTTTATCTTGCTGGACAATGTTTGACATTTTTGCCTGCTACTGTTTTTCCCAGTAGTGCTGTGAGCCAGCAGAAAGGGAAGCGTTCAGTAAACCTGAAGTGAGGAGGACACTGAAGCTTGGGGAAAGAATGAATGAAACATAGAAAGATGACGATAGATAAGGGCTACAGCCCATCAAGTCTGCCCACACTATTTACCCACCCTCTTAAGTCTACTGACCCCCTAAAGTATAATTGTAATTATACTGTCACTCTACTGACCCGCTCATTCAAGTCCATACCCTAGTGACCCTATCCCTTGGCATGACCCTCGTAGGGATCCCACATAGGTATCCCATTTGTTCTTGAAGTCTGGGATGCTGCGTGCCTCGACCACCTGCACTGGAAGCTTGTTCCAATGCTTAATCACTCTCTCCGTGAAGAAGTACTTCCTGGCGTCTCCACGAAACTTCCCTCCCCTGAGTTTGAGCGGATGTCCTCTTGTCGAAGGTCCCCTGAGAAGAAAGATATCATCTTCCACCTCGACCCATCCTGTGATGTACTTAAATGTCTCAATCATGTCTCCCCTCTCCCTACGCTCTTCGAGAGTGTAGAGCTCTTCGTACGGGAGACCCTTTAGCCCCGAGACCATCCTGGTGGCCATCCGCTGAACCGATTCAATTATGAGCACATCCTTACGGTAATGTGGCCTCCAGAATTGCACACAGTATTCCAGATGAGGTCTCACCATGGCTCTGTACAATGGCATCATGACTTCAGGCTTCCTGTTGACGAAGCTTCTCTTGATACAACCTATCATCTGCCGTGCTTTAGATGAAGCCTTCTCCACTTGAGTGGCTGCTTTCATGTCAGCACTGATGACTACTCCTAAGTCTCGTTCTGCCGTAGTCCTGGTTAAAGTTTCTCCATTCAGGGTGTAAGTTCTGCAAGGATTTCCGTTACCGAGATGCATGACCTTACATTTCTTGGCGTTGAAGCCCAGCTGCCAGATCGAGGACCAACTTTCTAAAGTGTGCAGGTCTTGCTCCATAGCATCCTGTAGATTATAGCCGTTTACTATATTGCATAGTTTAGCGTCATCAGCGAATAAGGTTACCTTGCCTTGAAGCCCTTGAGTCAGATCCCCAATGAATATGTTGAAGAGGAGTGGGCCCAGGACTGAACGCTGTGGCACTGCGCTAGTCACCTCCGACATTTTAGAGAGGGTACCGTTAACCACCACCCTCTGAAGTTTGCCACTAAGCCAATCTTTAACCCATGCAGTTAGTCTCTCCTAATCCCATCGATTTCATCTTGTTCAGCAGCTTGCGGTGTGGGACGCTGTCAAACGCTTTGCTGAAGTCCAGGTACACGACGTCCAAGGACTCTCCTGAGTCCAGTCTTCTTGTTACCCAGTCAAAGAAGCTGATAAGATTGGACTGGCATGACCTACCCTTGGTGAATCCATGTTGACTGGGATCCCGGAGATTTCCCTCGTTCAGGATCGTATCTAATTTATACTTAATTAGTGTTTCCATGAGTTTACACACTATTGAGGTGAGGCTTACCGGTCTATAGTTCGCAGCCTCAGCCTTACAACTCTTTTTATGTAGAGGAACGACGTTGGCTGTTTTCCAGTCCAACGGAACTTTCCCCGTACTTAGTGAGAGATTGAAGAGCACTGCCAGCTGTTCCGCCAGAACATCTCTCAATTCTCTGAGCACTCTTGGGTGTAAATTGTCCGGTCCCATGGCCTTGTTTACCTTTAGTCTTGCCAGTTCGTTGTAGACGTCCCCAGGTGTGAACTCAAAATTCTGAAACGGGTCATCCACGTCTTGTTTTACCTTCAACTGTGGTCCGTGTCCCGGTGCTTCGCAGGTGAAGACTGAGCAGAAATATTCATTTAGTAGTTCTGCTTTTTCTGAATCCGCCACCGCGTAGTTTCCGTCCGGTTGTCTAAGGCGTACTATACCGTCTGTGTTCCTTTTCCTATCACTGATATACCTAAAGAAGGATTTGTCCCCTTTTTTAATGTTTTTTGCCAGAGTTTCTTCCATTCGAAGTTTGGCCTCCCTAACTGCTGTTTTGACTGCTGCAGATCTGGTCTTATATTCTACTTTAGTTTCTCTTCTCTGTGTACGTTTGTAGGAAAGAAATGCTATTTTCTTCTCCTTTATGAGGTGCGAGATCTCTTTAGTGAACCATTGGGGTTTGTTGTTTCTTTGCCGTTTATCTACTGATTTTATGTAGCGATTAGTTGCTTCGTGTATGGATGATTTCAGGTACGACCACATAGTTTCCACATTGCCGGTCTCTGCTTGGTCCTGCAGCGTCTGATGAACGAAATCTCCCATGCGTGCGAAGTCGGTGCCCCGGAATTTGAGCACCTTTGTTTTTGTAATTGATTGGTGTTTGCAGTGGAATCCTGCTACTAGGAAGTTTGTTCCTTTAATTATTTTCCAAGAGTTCGTCAAACTCAGAGCTTAGTTTAGCTCAATCTTACCTGCAGTACAAACAACAATTAGAACCTGTGTTTGAAACAGTAGGGGGTTTCCTTTTCTTTTTTTGCTGTATTTTGATTCACTTATCTTTGTGGTGAGCTTTTGGACTCATGGACTTGGACTTATGGTGCATTGCCTTGGTGAAGAGTACTGTCCTGCTTGAGCCTGAAAACCCAAATGCAATAAAAGGAGTTTTTCATTTCTTTTGAAAGAAAGTGTGTGTGAGGGGGGGGCGTTCCTTCTCCTTGATGAAAATTGGCTATACTGAATGGTGACCAGTTGATGGTCCAAGTAAAAGTTGAAAGCTGTTATTGAATGCTGTTTGCATTCGGGCCAATTATTCACTGCACAATGTATTCTGTAGCACTAGATGGACACCTAGACTGGTCACATCTGAAAGATTTCTTCATTTCCCATGGAACATGCCCAATCCCAGGAAAGCTGCTGCTAGTGTGACCTACTGCCCTAAACAGGGACCTAGCACGCCACAAGGAACTGACTGAACCTACCTTTGAGATTTTCAAGAAGGCATCTATTTTGGATCTTATTATCAAGATGATTTTCCGTGTGGCAATTGTCTCAGCTCAGCGTATTTCGCAGCTGCAGGCCCTTTTGCAGGGAACTCTTCCTTTGAATCACGGAGGCGGGATTATCCCTCCATATGGTCCTTTCTTCCAAAAGTGGTTTCTGAATTTTATGACAACTGAGAAGTTCGTCTGTCTGCTTTTTGTTCTATGGGTCCAAAAAAAAAGGATAAGCTTTTGAGGAAACTAGATGTTCTCAGAGTTTTACTTCACTACTTAGAGAGGACCAATTACTTCCATCTCTCTGACCATCTGTTTGTCCTGACCAGCCAGTTCAGGCGGGGAAGGCCAATGTCTAAGGTCTCTATTGCCCGTTGGATCCACAAGACCATTTCATCAACTTATATCAACTGTAGCAAGCAGCCACCTGCTTATCTCAAAGCCCACTCGACTAGAGATGTTGCCGCTTTGTGGGTGGATTCTCGAGCAATTAATAGGGCTGAAATTTGTAAAGCGGACACTTGGTCGTCTCTTCATACCTTTACTATATTTTACAGAGTGGATGTGGCAGCTCGGTACGATGCCACATTTGAGGCCTCGATGATGTGGGCAGGCTCTCCTGTCCCACCCTAGATGTTGCCATTGCTTTGGTACATCACTTGTTTTAATTACTCCGGATGGAACGGAAGATTAGGTTCTTACCTTTGGTAATCTTCTTTGTTAATCTACAAATGAGTCATTACAGCCTGCCTTCAGTCTACTCTGCCTTTTGTATCATCTGCATATTTCCGCCTTGTATGTTTCTCCTTTCAGGCCTCAGTATTTTCCAGCCAGCAGATAGGAATCTGTGAAGAATTATTTTGTATATATGGGTACATATCTCTACTGGAGGCGTGTTTCCAGTTTGTGCTCGTTGCACACAGCAGGTTGGTCCTATGCTGTTTCCATGTTGTTGCCTATGCTTTCGATTGCCTGTTAATTGATTCTTTATATTGCAGAACAGAATGAAGTGTATAGCCCCCCTTTGTGTCTTGTTTTATTCCAGTCCTATTTAGTCACTTTTGGACGATACTGCAGGGGTCTCTGTTGTGTTCCTTAGCCAGATGGGAGGAGCAGAAGAGAAAGGTGTGTGGGATTTCTTCTACACCCAGTTCGTGGGTTAGGATGAAACACCTGTTGTAATGACTCCTTCGTGAATTAACAGAAAGAAGATTACCAAAGGTAAGAACCTAATCTTCCATTTGACGCAAACTGGAAGTAGTCAATTTTCCTGACATGATACACAGGAACCAGAGCAGATGCATGTATTTCTCCTGTTCCCTGGGCAATTCTAGTTGGAGGGCTGAAAAAAATGGCAAAGAGTTGCAGATTCCACTCAGGGTGGCAGTGAGAAGCAGAAAAGGAAGCATTTATCTCTGACAATAGCAGAGAAAGATGAAGTATTGAAGAAACTTGATCATGGTGTATCTGTACAACGACTGACTGTGTTTGTTTGAAGTGTTTAATGTTTGCCTTATTTTGAAATTTAAAAAAGTTTTTGTGGCAATTTTATGGTCTTATCTTTTTTTCTGACTTAACATTACCATTGCAAAAACTGAAATGTGCCTGGTCCCAAGGATTTCAGATAAAGGATCTTGTACCTGTACTATATTTTAGTATGGCAATTCTGCTTTAATACAAGCTTTCTGGACTCTGACTATTGTTTATTTGGGTGTCAGATTCCACTACTTGCCCTTCACTAGTGCTCCCTTTTGCAGGTTTGTGTGCAGTTTGGTTTATTATGGCTTGACACTGCATTCTAGAGATTTGAATGGAAATGTTTATACCAACCTGGCCCTATCTGGCTTAGTGGAAATCCCGTCATATCCCATCAGTCTCTATCTGATTAACCAGAAATGGTGAGTATGGCATAAAGCAAGTCCCTCAGAAAATACGTTACTCTTTCCCCCCCCCCCCCCAAGCATGGCAAATATTTTATGTTAAAGCAGATCAACCCTTCCAAATAGCAAGTTGGTTTTAGCAGTTACAAGCATAATTGTGTTTGTAGTGAATTAAAATGTTGTAGAGGAATAATCAGTCCAACACTCTTAACTGAATTTATTCAGCATGAGCCATTAGTATAGAAATTATACAAAAAATTTAACATGATTATTGTAAAGTGAGATAGTGTGCATTGTTCATAATACCCACTGAACAGATGTTTGGAAATGGAGAAAGTAAGTAAATGAAATGAAACCAAATTTGGTATGAATTATATTGATATTAAGTGACTAATGATTCACATGGTTTTAGAAACAGCTCTATTCTGTTCCATCAGGTGTGGCCGCAGACGAACACTTCTGGGATTCCTATGCTTTGGGGGCCTGGCTTGTCTGATGGTTATGGTTCTACCACATAAGAAAGGTGAAAAAGTGCAATGCATTCTTCCAAATTGTGGGTGGGTATTGGCTGTTAGTTTCTGGTCTTTTTATGGGGCAGTGTTTAAAGCATGAATGACTGCAGTCTTCACAGATTGATGGATGCAGCTTTGCCTTTTTTGAGCAGACTAGATAGTGTTACAGTGTATGTGTGTTTGTATACACCTGGTGGTCCTGAGTCTCTCCCTTTTCTTTTGCTATCCCTCTGTTCCTTCTAGCAACTCCCGCTTCCTATAAAAAATGAAATATAAGGATGATAAAGATTTAAAGAGGGAAAATAATTACAGGTGTTTTTCTACTGTTGCCTTTTGGAAGGCTTCTCTTTTCTCAGAGAAAGCCTTTCAGACTGTTTTATCTTTACTATGAAATTGTCCAAAGGGGAGAAGGGTGCCTCTGTGCATCCAAGCACCTTTACCTGTACAACTGTTTTTCTGCTCCTGTCCTGTCTTCTAGTCCTCAGTTGTCCTTTTTCTTTAAGCCTTGACTACCATATATACTCGAATATAAACTGAGATTTTTGGGCCAAAAAATAGCCCAAAATGGGGGTTTCAGCTTATATTAGGGTCAACGTCCATCCATCCTTCTTCCGGACCTGTTGCAGCCTCCGCTGAGCCTGCCGTAAGACCTGGTGAGCCAGCGGTGGGCCAGGACAGGAGGGATTCCTCCAGCCTCCTGTCCCTGCCGACTCTAAAAGCTTTTACTTCCCTTCCACCTGCCCCGCATACCTTTTGAATTCCCTGGCGGTCTCGCGGTGGGCTGGGACAGGAGGGATCCCTCCTGCCTCTTGTCCTGGCTGACTGACAATTTTTTACCTCCCTCTCACCTTTCCTGCATACCTTTCAATTCCCTGGTGGTCCAGTGGTGAACCGGGCAGGAGCGATCTTCCCATGCTTCTGCTTGGCACAGAGCTGCTAGCTAAATTGCCGCCACGATGTTAACAGCCTATGCAACAGTAATCTTGATTACTCAAGTGGACCATCTCAGAAGGGGCTCCTCGGATCTTGGGGAGTGGGAGCTTTTCAAGGAAACATTCTTTGTCTTGCAAAGCGGAGTCTTTCCATCCTGGATTCAATGGCCAAAGTTCCTAGATTCTTCAACCGCCAAAGCAAGTTCGGTTCAGTAAGCCTGAACATCCTGCTTCAGCCTTGACCTCAGGATTACCTTCTTTGTGTTCTCTCTGGCCAGCGATTGGCAGAGTGCTTCACTGAAAGTGGCTTCAGATAGGCCCAGGAGACCATGGTATGCAGACCTCATTTGTCTTCAGATAGATAAGCCTCTGCATCTTCCTTTTCTGCAAGGGGCTTGTTCTAGGGCCCAGATGGAAAATCTGTCTCCCTTTATCTTTACAGCTTGGCTATTGAAAAGTCATGGTTAAGGAAGACGGATATAGTGATGGGTTATTACAACCTTTTTAAAAATCTAATTTTGTAGCATATGATAGTGTTTGGAGAATCTTTGATGTGTGGTGCTCTGAAAAGGGTATTTCTCCTCTTCAGTTTTCCTTGGCTCATATTCTAGCATTCTTACTGGATGGATTTTAAAAAGGGTCTGGTTTTGAAGTCTGTGAAAATGTAGATACCAGTTCTCTCTCTTGTTTCTGAGGACACCTGTAGAATTCTTCCCTGGCAGCACACCCTGGATATCGTCTGATATTTCTCATTGACATTTTCATTCCTTTTCGTCTCATCGGTCAGTCCAGAAACTTGTGGGTTATGTCCATTAACTAGTGGATGGAGATGGAGAACCAAATTAGTTCCACGTGAATCGCCCCTTTAAAGGTACTTTCTTTTCAGTTTCTGTTCCTGGAGCTAATCTGCCTAATTTGTTAGCCATCTGTTCTTTTATGTCTTCTGTAAGGCAAATATTCTCAATCAGCTATCAGTACCCCACTTCCCCTATAATTACCACTCACTTAGGCTAGCATTGCTATCTGTGTTTCCAAATTCAAACATAAAAAAACAAAATAGCTTCATGAGAAGGACAGTAGGCAGAGAATAGAGTTGGTTAAGTCCTTATTCAGAATATACTCGTACCTAATTTTTGGCAATCCTGGTTGCTTTTGAAATAAAGGCTGCTTACTTTACCTTACTGGGGATCCATTGTGAATGAAAAACAAAAAAAAAAACTTACAAGATTACATTGTATATTCCAAAGCAAATAACTTTTTATTGTAGTAATAAGTATTATCCCAGGACAAGCAGGCAGCATATTCTTGACTGATGGGTGACGGCACCGACGGAGCCCCGGTACGGACACTTTTAGAGTGATTGCACTCTAAGAACTTGGAAAGTTCTAGAGACCGCACCGCGCATGCGCGAGTGCCTTCCCGCCCGACCCCGACGCGCGGTCCCTCAGTTTCTTAGTTTCTGCGGAGCTAAGAAGTCGCATTTTCAACGGCTGTTGAAAAATTTTTTCATTCGCCTTCCCGCTCGCGTAAACTTTTTCGGGTTCTTTTTGCCCTTCCTTTTTTCTTTCTTTTAAAAAAAAAAAAAAAATTTTCTCTTGTTTTTGTCGAGTTTTCTTGATTTGACCCGGCGGGGCCTACTGCCATCATCGAGGCCTCGGCCTTCGATTTGGCAGAAGCCGTTTTTCCGTTCATGCCCCCTCAGCCCGGGTTCAAGAAGTGCCAGCGGTGTGCACGGCCTATTTCCCTGACAGACCCGCACAACTGGTGCCTTCAGTGTCTGGGTCCGGAACATCAGGCCTCTACCTGCACCCGCTGTGCCACTTTGAAAAAGCGGACTCTCAAAAATCGAGAGATACAGCAGAGACTGCTTTTCGTCACCGACATGTCCGACCCCACGTCTTCGGCGCCGGTCTCGGTACCTGTTTCGTCGGCACCCACCTCATCGACGCCACGCGATACCGCGTCGACGTCGCAGCATGCAGGTAAGCCGGCTAAGAAGCCTTCTCCGCTGGAACGTCCTCCGGTCTCCATTGCAGAGAGTCCAATCCTGCCGACCGTGAGGCGCCAGCGGAAGCGCTCCGCCCCTATTGAGGTGAGTCCCTCGACATCAGGCTCCTCATCTCCGGGGCGTCGAGCGGCACCGCAGGTACCGCAGAAGAAAAAAGCGGTACCGGTGCCCTCCCTTGATGATCGCATTGCGGCCATCTTGCAGGTACAGCTGAAGGAACAGCTCAAACAACTCCTTCCAGCTCTCCTGACACCGAGCCCTCCGGTATCGGTCCCCACTGAGCAACCGGTACCGATCGTGGAACAGTCCGTATTGTCACCATCCACTCCTTCGGTACCGGTACACTTGGCCTCATCGGCATCGATGCCTGTCCTCGCACCGGAGCCCAGGTCTCATCACCAATCGGTACAGACATCGGCTCCGGTGCGACCGATAACATCGCCCGGTACCGCGTCGGTGAGGTCGGGTAAGTCGGTACAGAAGTCCCGACACCGAGAACCATCCACCCCTGAGTCTCGGGACCGTGGTCCCCATGTTCGAGACCCTGATCTGTGGGGCGACTCTGAAGAACCTCTTCAGTCAGAAGGTGAGTGTTCATCAGAGGAAGACGAGCCTGTTCTGCAGGATATTTCCTCCAAACCTGATTCCACCTCTTTCTCTTCTTTTTTAAGAGATATGTGTGAATCTCTTTCCATTCCTTTGGAGGCTGAGTCTAAAAAGTCCAAAGCTTTTTTGGACGCTCTTGATTTTGACCAGCCTCCAAAGGAATTCTTGAAACTCCCTTTACATGACATCCTGAGGGAGACCTTTTACAAGAATCTGGAGACTCCTCTTACTATCCCGGGAGCTCCTCGCAAATTGGATTCCCTTTATAAAGTAATCCCTATTCCTGGTTTTGATAAACCACAGCTCTCTCATGAGTCTCTTCTTGTAGAATCCACCCTCAAGAAGTCCTTGGGAGCTAGTGTCTATGCCTCTGTCCCTCCTGGCAGAGAGGGTAAAGCCATGGACAAATTCGGTAAGCGACTTTACCAGAATGCGATGCTTGCTAATCGTTCTGGTAACTATGCTTTTCATTTTTCGTTTTATTTAAAGCATCTCCTTACCACCATGGCTTCCTTTGAGCAGTACCTTCCTGTGGGGAATCGTGAGGCTTTCCATCAGTGCTCTTCAGCTCTTTTCCAGCTCAGAAAATTCATGGTAAGGTCTATATATGACACTTTTGAGCTTACCTCTAGAGCAACAGCCATGTCTGTAGCCATGCGCCGTTTGGCTTGGCTCAGAGTCTCTGAGCTTGATGTTAATCATCAAGACCGGTTGGCTAATGCCCCATGTTTAGGGGATGAGCTGTTCGGAGATTCTATGGACTCAACGACCCAGAAGCTCTCGGCTCATGAAACCCGCTGGGATACCCTTCTTAAGACCAAGAAGAAACCTCCACCTTCAAGGCCATTCAGACAGCAAACGGCCTATCAGCGGCGTTTTGTGGCTCGCCCCTTGCAGCCTTCCACTCAGCAACCTAGGAGGCAGCGTCAACAGCAGCGGCAAACACCTAGGCCTCAGCAGCAACAACCAGCTAAGCAGCCTCCTCCACAAAAATCGACTCAGCCCTTTTGACTTGATCCTCGAGGGCATAGCCAGCGTTCAACCATCTCCTCTCCTCCCTCAACCGATAGGAGGACGTCTGTCTTTCTTTCTCAGCCGGTGGGAAGTTATCACTTCGGACCAGTGGGTCCTCAACATCATCCGCCACGGCTACTCTTTCAACTTTCACACCCTTCCGGGCCAAAGTCTACCAAAAGAGTCTGCTTTGCACACTCCTCAATCTGCCCTCCTTTGTCAGGAGGTTCAGTCCCTCCTGCTTCTGAACGCCATAGAGGAAGTTCCTCTGGACCAAAGAGGGCAAGGATTCTACTCCCGGTATTTTCTAGTCCCCAAGAAAACAGGAGACCTCAGACCAATTCTAGATCTGCGAGATCTCAACAAATGTTTGGTCAAAGAAAAATTCAAGATGCTATCTCTAGCTACGCTTTATCCTCTCCTCGATCACAACGACTGGCTATGCTCTCTCGATCTCAAAGAGGCCTACACTCACATTCCAATTCATCCGGCCTCCAGACAGTACCTTCGCTTCATGATCAATCACTGTCATTACCAATACAGAGTGCTCCCCTTCGGTCTTGCCTCCTCTCCAAGAGTGTTCACAAAATGTCTGGTAGTGGTGGCAGCATTTCTGCGCTCCCACCACCTTCAGGTTTTTCCCTACCTGGACGATTGGTTAATCAAGGCCATTTCATCTCAGACTGTTCTTCTGGCCACCAACCAGACCATCTTTTTTCTTCAACTACTGGGGTTCGAAATCAATATACCCAAGTCTCACCTTCTTCCTACGCGGAGACTTCAATTCATTGGAGCGGTACTGGACACGGTCCAGATGAGAGCCTTCTTGCCGGACAACCGTCTTTACAACCTCCAATCGCTCTGTCAGCAGGTGCTGTCCCAGCACTCCATTTCTGCAAAGCAGATGATGATTCTCTTGGGTCACATGGCCTCCACAGTTCATGTCACACCCCTGGCACGGCTTCACCTGCGCACTCCTCAATGGACCCTGGCTCTCCAGTGGTCTCAAGCGACAGACTCTTGCTCACGACACATATCTGTGACATCGTCTCTTCGTCAGTCTCTGCAATGGTGGTTGATATCCTCAAATCTCTCCAGGGGCCTTCTGTTCCATCTGCCTCATCATCATCTGGTCATCACCACCGACGCCTCCCCTTATGCTTGGGGAGCCCATCTGAACGAGTTCCAAACTCAGGGCCTTTGGACTCCTCAGGAAAAGAAGCATCACATCAATTTCCTGGAACTCAGGGCAATGTTCTATGCCCTCAAGGCCTTCCAACACCTTCTATTTCCTCAAGTCCTTCTACTTTGCACAGACAACCAGGTGGCTATGTACTACATCAACAAGCAAGGGGGAACGGGCTCTCGCCTCTTATGCCAGGAAGCCCAGAGAATCTGGTCTTGGGCATCCTCGCGCCGCTTATTCCTGAAAGCGATTTATATTCAGGGAGAACAGAACTTCTTAGCGGACAAGCTCAGCAGAGTTCTCCAACCCCACGAATGGACTCTCGACCCATCGACTCTACAGTCCATCTTTGCACAATGGGGCACTCCTCAGGTGGACCTTTTTGCAGCTCCTCACAATCATCAGTTGCCCCAATTCTGCTCCAGACTTTACTCTCCTCACCGTCTGGCAGCGGATGCGTTTCTTCTGGATTGGTCCAATCTGTTCCTTTATGCTTTCCCTCCTCTGCCTCTCATGCTTCGGACCTTGTTCAAACTAAAGAGGGAACGGGCCACCATGATCCTGATTGCTCCACGGTGGCCCAGACAACATTGGTTCTCCCTTCTACTTCAACTCAGTTCCAGGGATCCATTTCTACTTCCACTGTTTCCATCTCTGCTTACACAGGATCAGGAAACCCTCCTCCATCCCAACCTGCAGTCTCTACACCTGACAGCTTGGTATCTCTCGGGCTGACTTCAACTGATCTTTTGCTATCTCAGCCTGTTCGCTCCATCCTGGACGCCTCCAGGAAACCAGCCACTCTACAATGTTACCATCAAAAGTGGACGAGGTTTTCTTCTTGGTGTCTCCTACATCATCATGACCCCAAGTCTCTTGCAGTGGAACCTCTATTGGATTATCTGCTTTCTCTGTCTACTTCTGGTCTCAAGTCTACTTCCATCAGAGTTCATCTCCGTGCCATTACGGCCTTTCATGAGCCGGTCCAAGGGAAACTCCTTTCAGCTCATCCCCTGGTCTCCAGATTCATGCGAGGTCTTTTCAATCTGAAACCACCTCTCAAAGCACCTCCGGTGATCTGGGATCTGAACGTGGTTCTCTCCGCCTTGATGAAGCCTCCATTTGAACCCTTGGCTACTACCTCTTTCAAGTTTCTCACTTGGAAGGTACTTTTTCTTATTGCTCTCACCTCTGCCAGGAGGGTCAGTGAGCTCCATGCACTAGTTTCTGATCCACCTTTCACTGTTTTTCATCACGACAAGGTGGTTCTACGTACACATCCAAAGTTTCTCCCTAAGGTTGTTTCTGAGTTCCATCTCAACCAATCTATTGTACTACCTGTTTTTTTCCCTAAACCTCACTCCCATTCCGGGGAACAGGCTCTTCATACTTTGGACTGTAAGCGGGCTTTAGCTTACTATTTAGACCGTACTAAGCCCCACAGATCATCTCCCCAACTCTTTCTGTCCTTTGATCAGAATAAATTGGGACGTCCTGTGTCTAAGCGCACGCTATCTAATTGGCTTGCTGCTTGCATTTCATTCTGCTATGCTCAGTCGGGACTGACACTAGAAGGTTCCGTCACGGCCCATAGAGTAAGAGCTATGGCAGCATCTGTAGCTTTCCTCCGTTCCACGCCTATTGAGGAAATCTGCAAAGCTGCTACGTGGTCCTCAGTCCATACTTTTACATCTCATTATTGTCCGGATGCGTTCTCCAGACGGGATGGACATTTCGGCCAATCTGTTTTACAAAATTTGTTTTCCTAATGGCCAACCTTCCCTCCATCCCTCTTTTAGTTAGCTTGAAGGTCACCCATCAGTCAAGAATATGCTGCCTGCTTGTCCTGGGATAAAGCACAGTTACTTACCGTAACAGGTGTTATCCAGGGACAGCAGGCAGATATTCTTGCATCCCACCCACCTCCCCGGGTTGGCTTCTTAGCTGGCTTATCTTAACTGAGGGACCGCGCGTCGGGGTCGGGCGGGAAGGCACTCGCGCATGCGCGGTGCGGTCTCTAGAACTTTCCAAGTTCTTAGAGTGCAATCACTCTAAAAGTGTCCGTACCGGGGCTCCGTCGGTGCCGTCACCCATCAGTCAAGAATATCTGCCTGCTGTCCCTGGATAACACCTGTTACGGTAAGTAACTGTGCTTTATAGCGGCATTTAGCAAATCAGAATTAAATCAGTTTGGACATATACAATGGATAGAAGAAAAAAAAAACCTCATACAAACAGTGCCAGCATATTTCTGTAAGTTTGACGCAGCTTCTCTAAAGAAACTCTGCCAAAGCATGGGGGTTTTATATAGAAAGTTTCTGTGTCTTAGACCAACCCTGGCTATGATTATGTATCACCCTGCTGGAGCAGTCATGCTGCCTATCTAGCCCTCTCCAAGTCCACGCCTCCATTTTTCCCTGGGGGTCCCTGGCAGGCATACCTTCTGGAACTTTCTTCTTTTTGAAGTTTCCATTCTTCACACGGGTACATCAGTATCAGTGCCTCTGCATTAGGCTGGCATCACTTTATCAGTTCTTAGGTTCCCGGATGGAGTGTCCTGTTGACTTGCATTTTCTTTCAGCACTTGCTCATTGTCTTTATAGCATTGGTTGGTGTCCTTGAGAAAACTCTTCACACCAAGAAATCTACACACTCACATGCCACACATTAGCATCTCAATATCTAAACTGAAACCAGTTTGTACAAGCCTGTGACTTCAGCAACTCCAGCAAAATGCAGGAATAGGTCTCACAACCTGTAAAAGTCTCCCATAGGCTCCTGTCATTTAGCACACTTTCTACCAAGGGCATCTTTTCATTTCTGTGCCTCAGGTTTCATTCATTGCATCTGTGATTCCTCCTGATGCCTGCCTTTGATATTTGCCTCTAGTTCATTTAGCTTCCATAAACTTTTCCTGCACATAAAAGTTGGAGAAATATGGGACTTTGTCTGCTTCCTGAAATCTATGTTTTCCTGTTGGAGCTGAAGGCTTTCTTAATCTCCATTATTTATTATTAAGAGCCTGAGATTTCCAGGACTGTACCATATTTAAGGAGCAAATCGCAGAGAATTACTTTATTTTCTGTCTTTACATAAAGTCATGAAGGTTGCTTTATTTAAGATTTGGGAGACTCCTCTGTCAGTTAAAGTGACTTCTTAGAAAGCTAGACACAATGTACAGAATACAAACATGCCCAGGATTTGATAGAACTCAACTTCAAAACCACTCGCTAGTTTTGGAGTCTGCATTCAAGCATTCATGCAGCTCACAATTTTATGCTTCTGCTCCTCCAGGAAGAAAGGCCAGAACGTTGATTCTTTTGACAAGCGCATATTTAAATCTACAATGCTTCTTAACAGAATCATGGACTACCAATTTTGCATGTCAATTTATTTCAAATCTTTGCTAAAATAATACTCAAGTTTTGAACAATACCTTCCTCCACAACAGTTAGAGCAGTTCCAACAGATCCCAAAGAACTTGTTTACAACTAGGAAGGTCATGGCTCAGGTGGCTTTTGATGCACCCTAGGGGTACATGAGCCACTTGGGGGTGGTTATTCAGCCACCGGCGCTGTATGTCTCCCAACTTCCTTCTGCCATTGCGTATTTCCCGCCTTATGGGGATGCCCAATATACCAGTGAGGGTGCAGTCTTTGTGTTGCCACCACCAGCCTCTCCCTCTGCTCAGGGTTGCGGCAGAGACCAAAGAAGAAGAGCAGCTGATGGAGCCAGAGACCAACAGCCAGTGCAACACATAGCCGGTGGTTCAGCCTTGTTGGAGGCAATTAACTGTTGGGCCCTGAAATGGCAGTTATTTGGCGTGGATCCCTCTCACACCACCGGGAGTCCTGGGCCTGCTGTGCCATTCAGGCAGTGGCACGGGACCAGGCAGGCGCGCGAAAAGCTTGCACCTGCCTTGTTCTCCTCTCGCTGCCGTGACCGTCTAGCCACGATTAAAACCAGATACGAGAGGGGGTGCCCTGCTGCAATTAAAACCAGGTACGGGGGGATGCCCTGCCACAATTAAAACCAGGTGCGGGACAATATGAATAATGCATGGGCCCATTCTACTCTTTTGGTTTGGGGGATAGAGGGAAAAGAGTAGAATGGGCTCATTCATTATTCATGTTGGCCTTCAACAGTCATTACTCTGTTGGAGCAAGAATGAGTGATTAAATGTTAGATTTCTTTGCCTTTGTGTTAGCTTTGTAAAATGCTTATTGTTTTAATTGCAAGAATTAGAATAATTTTCAGGACTATACTGTTAACTTGCTATAAACTATAAATGGGATGGGGACAAGTGGAATTAGCATTGAAATCAGATAAATTTTTTGTTCATTTGTTTTGAAGGAGAAAGAAGGAGTGCCGAATGATTTTAAAATATTGATCCTGTTAGCAGGGGCACCTGATGGTTTTTTGGGGATTTTTTTTGTAAAGTGACGTGATCTAATGGGGTACTTGAGCGCAAAATGTTGCCATTCTCACCTTGAAAAGGATGGTTTGCTGTATTGGATTGGTTATGGGTGGTTTTAAAAATATTTTTTTAATGTTTTAACATTTTCTGTGTAGCATAGAGTTTTTCATTTTTGAATTCTGAAAATACTGTTAACAGTATGAGGCAACAATTTTTAAAGATAACAACTCCCTCCAGGTACCCGGAGGGGGGGCCCTGCCGGGATTTATAAAAGATATAGGGGGCCCTGCTTGCCTGCCCTGTCCCTTCCTGTCTGTCAGCCACTAGGCCTGCCTGCCCTGTGTCCTGTTCCTACCTTCCTGCCCACCCTGTGCCCTTGCCCGGCCTGCCACCAGAGGGGGGGACAGGGTGCAGAGCTTGGCAAGGAATGTGGGGTTGGGTTTAGAGCCTGGCAGGGAGAATTTGGTTCACAATGTGTTTGTTTGGTTTTTTTTTATTTTCCTTCTCTAAATCTAGGGTGCGTCTTATGGTCAGGTGCGTCTTATGGAGCAAAAAATATCATATATTGTGTATATATGAAAAATGGATGGAAGAAATTGCATTACAATTAGTACTTTTAGAACATAAGAAAAGCCTTACTGAGTAAGACCAATGGTCTATCAAGCCCAGTAGCTCATTCTCACAGTGACCAATCCAGGCCACTATTATTATGGGGGTGGAGTCTGGTGCGGAGTTTGGGCAGGGGTACTTGGTTGATATTTGTTAGACATAGGGAGTACTTGGCTTGAAGAAGTTGGGAAACACTGATCTAGGAGATACTCTTCCACTTCTAGATGTTCTTATTATAACACTAAATGTCGCTATAATCAACTTTTTCCTCTTCTTCTTGGTTAGTGGTTCTTAAATCTGTCCTGGGGAACCCCCAGCCAGTCAGGTTTTCAAGATATCCCTAATAAATATGCATGAGGTGATTTGCATGGCTGTCACCTCTTTTATATTCAGATCTGCCTCATGCATGTTCATTAGGGATATCTTGAAAACCTGACTGGCTGGGGGTCCCCCTAGGATAGGTTTAAGAACTACTGATCTAGACCATCTGCTCAACGATCCCACTCAAAGCAAAAGACCACAGAAATTTCAACCACAGTCTCAGTCTAAGCACCAGTAGTCCTATTGACTCCTTTTTAGAGAGCAATTGCTAACATTTCTCTGCCTTTCCTCAAAATCTTCCCATAGGAGGCAGACTTCTCTATTTTCACCAGCTTTGGATCCTCATTACATCAGACTAGTAAGTTTGTCAGGCAGTGGCTCAAAGCTATGCCCTGCACTTACTAAGAACACCTCCAAACCACCCACCAAGAGATTCTCTTTTCAACTCCCTCCAGAAGACCCCCCCCCCTTCCTCCAAGAGCTCTTGGACCTAGTCCAGCTAAATGCAATAGAACATTTTCTTTTGCAGGAGCAGGGCCAAGGGTTCTATTCCAAGTATTTCCTGATACAAAAAAAAAATGGAAGCCTCTGTCCAATTTTAGACCGCCAGGACCTCAACAAATACTTGATGGAGAAGTTTTGCTTGGTCTTTCTGGGCGTCTTTCTGCCTCTCTTAAATAAGGATGACTGGCTTTGCTCTCTAGATCACAAGGAGGCCTATACTTGCATATCCATCCTACCTACCCATAAAAATTATCTTTGATTCCACATTGGCTGTTGACATTTCCAATACAAAGTCCTACTATTTGACCTAGCTTCGGGTCCTCACGATTTCACAAAATGATTTATGGTAGTAGTGGTAGCCCTTCACTCATGGAGATTTAATATGTTTCCCTATTTGGATGATTGGTTGATTAAGGCTTCATCATCACTTCTAGCTCAGGATGCCATTAACTCCACAGTTCTAGAGCTATTTTGGTTTGCTGTAAACTACTAGAAATTCACATCTGCTTCATCAAATATGCTGGAGTTCATTGGAGCTCTCTTGAACACAACACAAGGTAAAGCTTTTCTACCGTAACTTAGAGTTTGCAATCTCATTCACCTATGCCAGCATGCCTCCACTCTGACATGCATAACGGAATGACAAGTACTATATCTTCTAGGCCAGGGGTGCCCAACGCGTCGATCGCGATCGACCAGTAGCTCAGGAAGGCAACGCGAGTCGATCGCGGAGCCTATCCCGGGCTCTGTGATAGACTCGTGTTGCCGTCCTGATCTACGGGCCGATCAGCCTTCCTCTCCAGTTTTCTTTCTCCCTAGGGCCTTTTAGCTGGGCGATCCGCCCAGCTGTCATCTGCCGCTGCTGAACAAAAAACCGGGTCCTGCCTTCGCGGAAACAGAAAGTAGGCAGGACCCGGCAGGAAGAAGAACAAATGCTTGTCTCCCGCATTAGTCCGTAGCGAACGCTTGCTTCAGGGCTCTCAACATGTGCGGGTGCCGGCTTCTCTTCTCTTCCCTCCGAAACCGGAAGTTATATCCGGGGGGGGAGGGGAGAAGGGAAGCCGGCGCGCACATGTTGAGAGCCCTGAAGCAAGCGTTCGCTACGGGCTAATGCGGGAGACAAGCATTTGTTCTTCTTCCTGCCGGGTCCTGCCTACTTTCTGTTTCCGCGAAGGCAGGACCCGGCAGCATTTCCCCTAATAGGTCAATCGCGATCTTGGGCTGATCAGCCTTCCTCTTCCCGATGGTAGAATTGACGTCAGGGAGAGGAATGCTGGTTGGCCGAAGCAGGGAGAGCTTGGGGCCTGTTATTGGTGGCGTTTGGGTCCTGGTCCCCGATGGCAATGGCAGTGGCAGTGGCTTGGGGGAGGGCAGGGAGAAAGAAAGAAAAAGGGCAGGCAGGGAGACAGAAGGAAAGAAGAGAAACAGAAAAAAATGAAAGGGAGGCAGAGAGAAAGAAAGGGCAGGGAAGAGGAAGGAAAAGTTGGGGGAAGAAATGAGGTCTGGAGGAGAAGAAGCATACAGGCTAAAAGAAGGGAAGAAAGATTGTATGCACAGTCAGAAGAAGAAAGTGCAACCAGAGACTCATGAAATCACCAGACAAGGTAGGGAAAATGATTTTATTTTAAATTTTGTGATCAAAATGTGTCTGAATTTATATCTGCTGTCTATATTTTACACTAAGGTCCCCTTTTACTAAACCGCAATAGAGGTTTTTAGCGCAGGGAGCCTAGGAGTGTCGAGAGCAGCGCTGGGCATTCAGCGCAGCTCCCTGCACTAAAAACTGCTAACGTGGTTTAGTAAAAAGGGAGGGAGTATATTTGTCTATTTTTGTATGGTTGTTACTGAAGTGATAGTGCATAGAGTCATCTGCTTTGACCTCTTTGAAAACCCTGGAATAGGAATGATGATTAACATTTTCTATGCGTACAGTGTGCGTTGTGTTTTTTTTAAATTTTATTGTTGGTAGATCATTGTGACTTGGTCATTTAAAAAGTAGCTCGCAAGCCCAAAAAGTGTGGGCACCCCTGTTCTAGGCCATATGGTCTCTACAGTAAGCATCACTCCATTTGTATGTCTCCACCTCAGAATACCTCAGTGGACTCTTCATCAACCCAGTGGTCTCAAGCTACAGGACTCCTCTATGCTTAATCCAAGTTACCTTACAATTCAGGCACTCCCTCCATTGGTGGATGATTCCTTCCATCCTTCCTCAAAGACTTCCTTTTTAGCCTCTTCCATTTCAAAACTTCCTCACCACATATGTGTCAATGGTGGGCTGAAGTGCTCATCTAGACAGCCTACACACTCAAGGAGTATGGTCCCCTCATGAGCAAACACTACATATAAACCTCCTCGAACTTCAAGCATTTTTCTCTGAAGCCATTCAAAGGCATTCCTTCAGCAAGTAGTCCTCATTCAAACCGACAACCAAGTTGCCATATTATTTCCAGATTTGGACTTGGGCCATTGCTCACAGAGCAGTTTATGGCAGGGAAGCAAAATGTATTAACAGACAGACTCAGCAGACTCACAAATGATCTCTCATCTTGACCATCTTATGTCAGATTTTCTCCAAATGGAGGACTCCAGACATTGGCCTCTTTGCTTCCCCCCCCCCATCTGAAACCACAAACTGAAATTCTTCTGTTCCAGGCTGCATGCCCCCAATCACCTAGAGTCAGATGCCTTCCTCATAACAAGTCGATTTCTGTCACTTCCGGTTTTTCCTAGAGAAAAAGGAAAAACCGGAAGTGACAGAAATCAACTTGTTCCTAAATACCCTGGGCTTTGAAATTCCTGACAAAGAGGAAACACATGAAAAGGGATACCAACTGGACATCGTCACTTTTTCCCACAAAGACCCCGACGCAAAAAAAAATACAATACCATGCAGGAAAATGGGTCAGATCACTATACTTTCAATTTTGAATTATGTTGGCAAAAGAAACACTCAACAGCAAAACATATAAACAAAACCAGTTTGAAAAAAACAGTCACCTGCAGAAACATCACCAATCCAACAGAATTCTGGACCCATTATGAACTACACCCCAAAATAGAGGAAGAGCAAGACTTCCCCACTAGAGGAAGAGCAAGACTTCCCCACTAGATGGGACAAATTCACAAAAGACACACTAAATCAAATAGCTCCTGTTCAATCATACAAAAAGAACACAAGGGCATCAAAAGAATGGTATGACGCTGAATTATTAGCCCTCAAACAAGATCTCAGAAAACTGGAAAGAGTATGGCAAAAAACAGACAAAGTAGAAGATAAAATTAAATTTAAACAAAAAATGAAAAATTACAAGAATCGGATCAAAGAAAAGCGTTATAACTGTTATGCACAGAAAATAGGACAACCAATACAAACAGTAGAGAACTATTCAAACTAGTAAGCAAAATAACAGACACCACACAAATACTACAGAACCATCACGATCAAATCCCAGAGGTCTCCACCCTAGCCAACCACTTTAGGAAAAAAATCACCGACCTCAGAGCCTCAATACCCCCTCCTCCACCCAATCTTGAATTCAACCTCAAAATGCAGAGTAGTGAATCCAAAGGCGATATGAGCTGGAACCACTTCGAGCCCCCAGATTGGAATAACTTCCTTGCACTCTTCAACAAATACTCCAAATCAAATTGTCTACTAGATGAATGTCCGTCTAAGATCATGCAAGATGCAATACCAGAATTTAAGAGGGACCTATTTAACTGGGCAACTTACTCTCTCAAAAACGGAACCTACCTGGAAAATATGGGACACATCCTAATCACACCCATACCCAAAGACCAGAAGATCTCGCTCACACTGGCGTCCAACTACAGACCCATAGCGAGCACCCCCTTTTTCACCAAAATGCTGGAAGGGCTGGTCAACTTGGAATTAGTAAATCACTTAGATAAGTACTCTCTCCTAAATGACCACCAATCTGGATTCAGAAAAGGATTCAGCACCGAGACAGTCCTAGGCTCTCTCCTTAACCACCTATACAACCTTTTCAATCAAGGTTCCAGCGCCTTGATCCTACAGTTAGACTTCAGCAGTGCCTTCGATCTCGTGGACCACGAAACTATGCTTAGGTGCCTCGACGAAATGGGAATATCAGGAAGCGTGTGGACCTGGTTCCAAGGTTTCCTAACCAAACGATCTTATCAAGTGGTTCATGAAGGAAATTACTCTGAACCCTGGAAAAGCCCCTCGGGAATCCCACAAGGATCCCCCCTATCTCCCACCTTGTTCAATATATACATCTCTTCTCTAGGCCACCTTTTACTAAAGCTTAACCTAACTTATTATATATACGCAGACGACATCTCCATACTAATACCAATAACAAATGTGACCTCAACCAACTCAAAACATATCTCCTCCATCATGCTCGAAATAGAAAAATGGACTTTAAACTTCAAACTGAAATTAAACTCAGAAAAGACAAAGATTTTCCTTGCTAGCCCAAACGAGAAAATCTCCGCAACTACAATATATGTAAACGGCCATGATCACCCAATACTAAAAACCATAAAAATACTGGGAGTCACCCTGGATACCCACCTGACCCTGACCGAGCACATAAACTAGGTGACTAAAAAATGCTTCTTCATCCTTTGGAAACTGAAAACCATAAAAAAATACTTCGACCCGCTATCCTTCAGAATATTGGTACAATCACTGATTTTATCCACCCTGGACTACTGTAACATTGTCTACTTGGGAATATCTAAAAAAATGTGAGAAAACTGAGAATAGTCCAAAA
Organism: Geotrypetes seraphini; assembly: GCF_902459505.1. Taxonomy (NCBI): domain Eukaryota; kingdom Metazoa; phylum Chordata; class Amphibia; order Gymnophiona; family Dermophiidae; genus Geotrypetes; species Geotrypetes seraphini. The sequence goes on from NC_047087.1 coordinate 122,895,142, forward strand.
TACGGCCATCCGTCTAATATTCGGACTAAAGAAGAGCGATCATGTTAGTCCATTCTACAAACTCCTTCATTGGTTACCAATTGAAGCACGAATTCTATTCAAATTCTCCTGCCTCTGCTATAAACTAATCTGGGGACTGGCCCCCAGCTACCTACTACCTCACTTCGAATTCCACTCCTCTATTAGGCCTACCAGAAACCGTAACCTCTTTACCTACCCAAATATCATAGGCTGTAGATATCGCACCTTCTTTGACAGAACATTCAAATTTCAAGCAGGTAGACTGCAAACTTGGACAGGCTACTTCACTGATGCCGCCAGAGAATCATATAGTATCTTTAGGAAAGAACTAAAAACCACCTTGTTTAAGAAATTTATAACCTAACCAGACTTCTCCCCTAATATCGGAGCCTCCTCCCATCCCAAGGAGTCTGTCTACCCTCTTCTGCCAAAATTTCTATCTTTAATTGTTACCAGTTTTTCCCACTGGTGCCCGTCCTTCGTTCAAATGTACCAAGTTAACAACTTACTTCTCATCAACATCTTATGTTATCTTTTTCACCTTCGCAGTCTTGCACCTTTGTAACTCAAAGCACAATCTCCTTTCTCTTCTCCTACTTATGCTCTAAATATCGTCGACTGTATAATGCTACTCATTGTGAAACCGTGTAATAACACAGACCCTGTAACTCTTCTGTTACTATCACTAGATGTTCAATGCTATACTCTGTAATTCGCTGTCTGTACAGTTTCTCTTCATTGTAAACCGCCTAGAAGTCGCAAGATTGTTGGCGGTATATAAGAATAAAGTTGTTATTATTATTATTATTATAACATTGCGAAAACAGATAACTCTATGCATTCTCTGCAGTGCCTCTATTAGGAAAACTTTACTTATCCAGGAGCAAGGTATCATGATTCTCAGCACCACGCTGGTCACATCAATCTTGGTTTTTTCTCCTCCTAGAACTTTCAACCCAAGGCACACTCCACTTACAACTGTCTCCAACACTACTAACACAAAACAATGGATCTCTTCTCCATTCCAATCCTCTCTCGTTAGCACTAGCAGCATGGTTTCTTTCACTGAACACATAATGCCTTCACCTTTCCTGAAGCAAGTTTCTTCAAGCATCCAGGAAACCTTCAACTTAATGATATAATTGTTTCTAATGGACCAGATCTTCTGCTTGATGTGTGCATTTCAATCTCTAGATCCTGTCTCATGTCCACTCCCATCTATTCTGGGCTACCTACTTCATCTCTCTAATTTAGGCCTCAAATCAACTTGGGGCAGATTATCAAAACTAGAATCTGCCTGCTCGCTAAACTGGTTCCAGTTGGTTTAACGTGCATGTATTTTAGCGGTGGATTGTTAAAACCATGGTCTTTTCTGAATTTTCCTGCTGTCTCCAATACTGCCATACAATGAGGTCATTAATATTAAAATGAGCATTCTGAGCAATTCTCTATAATTGCTGAGTGATTCTCTAACCTTGTTGTGCCACATTTGTGGCCAAAATTTGCTGACAGGTCTGAGCTGTCATTGCCTTACTTTTTGATCAATGCCTGAGCGATGATTGGCTCAGGCACTGACAGGAAAGTAAGGATTGACATCTCAGACCTGTTGGAAAATTTTGCTGTAGCGGGAGAGATACCTATTCCCTCCCACCGCCAAGCAATGCCCCCCCAACACCTCCCTCCCCCAGCAGCGGGAGAGTGAGACCTTAAACAACCTGAACCAATTGGAGCCTTAGGCCGTTCCCCAGGATGCACCAGGGGAACGGCCTAAGAGGCAGGCCTGCTGGCTGGAGGGAGAAGGCATCCCTCTGGTCATCCATCATAAACAAGGAAAGGGGAGGGGGCGGGGAACAACGGGGCGGGGTTGCATGGTGTCTGGAGGGAGTCGGCATCTCTCCTGCTGCTGGTGGGAACCATTGCTTGTTAGCGGGAAGTAGTAGGCATCTCTCCCACTGCCGTGGGGGGGGAGGAGGTGTCGGGTAGGGCGGTTGCTTAATGGCGGTGGGAGGGAGTTGGCATCTGTTCCACTGCTGTGGGGGTGCGGTGGGAGGGGCATTGCTTGGCAGCAGGAGGGAGTGGGCATCTCTCCCGCTGCTGGGTGGGGGAGTGTTGTGGTAGGCATTGCTTGGTGGCGGGAAGGAGTGGGCATCTCTCCTGGATGAGTGGTGCTTGACTTCAGTGGCAAATCTTCGATTTGGGTTTGTTTGGTTTTTTAGTGTGTTTATTCTGTACATGCCTATCGCTATCACTAGTGATGGACGCATGCAAATTTAGCGACCCTTCACTACTTTCTGCCAGCCTCGTTTGCATAAACATTTTTGGGAGAATGACTCGCTTTTTTGAAATCGCTACAATAACGGCTGCGACAGTGGCTCATCAGTTTTAACGTGAAGTTTTGAGAATCTAGCCCTCAGTTCGAGTACATCTCGATACCATCAGTGCATTTCACCTTTATCTGTTCATCCCCTGGTATTCAGATTTATGAAAGGACTTTACCACACCAAACAATTATCAAGCTTCCACTTCTGGACTGGAATCTCAGCATGGTATTATCTTCCCTTATGAAGTCTCTTTGAGCTGCTCTCAATCTTCTCTCTCAAATTTCTCATTTGGAAGGTGGTTTTCCTCCTTGCCCTAACTAGTATCAAATCCACTCTACAAGATTCTACCACAACAGAGTAGTCCTTCAAATTCATCCAAAATTCCTGCTTAAGATCGTCTCAGAGTTCCATCTCAACCAATCTGTAGTTTTACCCACAAACATCACTTTCCGTCACCTCGCAAACTTTTTAAGTGCAAAAGTGCCTTTTTTTATATATGAAAAAAAAAATAATAAAGTGCCATGTGCAAGTTTAGAATCAAAGAAATCATCAGTGTATCAATAAAACTGTTCAAATCAAACAGTTCTTGATAACAGCAGTTTCCTCCAGTCAATCAAATATGAAGGAAAACTTAGCTTTCATGAGTCCGCAAGGAGTTCAAGCTCTCTCTTAGCAATCATATGTACATAAGAATTTGCCTCCGCTGGGTCAGACCAGAGGTCTATCGCGCCCAGCGGTCTGCTCCCGTGGTGGCCCATCAGGTCTTTTGTCTAGAACCTGTTCTTCCCTAATCCTGTATATCCTTCAAACCTCCTTTCTTTCTCCTTTATCTGTAACCTTCAATCCCCTTATCCTTCAGGAATTTATCCAGTCCCTCTTTGATACCTCATAATGTAGTCTGACCTATTACTCTTTTAGGGGGTGCCTCAGCTGAATGCCCTACAGAGTCCCCTGTTTCGTTCTGTTCCTCAGGGACACATCCCACTGCGTATGAAAAATATGTCCTTGTCTTCTCTCTTAAAAGGTTTGCGGGGTGACTAAAGGTGATGTTTGTGGGTAAAACCTTGTATGGCACTTTCTGCGCTGAGGATATACCCAGGTGAACTCCTTATTAAAATTTTTAGGAAGTTCCCATGAACTGATTGGTCACCCTGTGTAAACCATATTAAATCTAACTTAAGACAATTTCTTCCTTTTGAATAGTAGATGTGCTTTTTTATATTTTTGGTTTACATCTCAACCACTTACCTCCGGTTAAGCTTCTGAATTCCTTTGTCTGTAAATATACTCTCCAATTCAGTGGTTCTTAATTCCATCTAGCTGGTGACGCTGGACAATGTTACTTTGCTTATAGTCTCTAGATGCCTGGGGGGGTGGGGGTTATCTGACATCATGGCCTAAGCCTACCTCTTATCTGGTATTTTTCTCTGTTTTCGTCTTTTGATTCATTTCAATAGGTTTGGACTCTGATACTATTTTCAGTCTTCTCCAGTATTTGTGTCTGTACCAATCAGTTACACATGTATTGCTAATTCACACACTTTCAAGCCTTGCCTTGCATATGACCTTTCATCATCACATATGCAAGCCTTTGCCTGGCCCTCATTGTTAAGCAGTATATCCAGATTCTTGTTCTTGGTTCTTCTGTCCTCTAGTTGCTTTAGGCATCTGGGCAAATCAGAGCCCTACGACCTTTCCTGATGCATTCAGGGAGGGGCCTTAGGCTCTGATTGGTCCAAGATGTTTAAGGCCCCTCAGGTAGGAGGGGGCCTTAACACCCTGGGCCAATCAGAGCCTCAGGCCCCTCCCCGGTGCATCCCAAGATGCATTGGGTGTGGGGAATGCCCAGACGATGCAGCAGCAGCTGCAAGGAGGATGTACTGCCGGTTCATCAGTTTAGGTAAGGAAGGGGTGCAGAGGAGAGAGGGGGAGGGGGTCACTACTAGCAGGAGAGAGTGGGCATCTCTCCTGGTGGGGGGGGGGGCGTTCCGGACAGTATTTTTTAATTATTTTTTATTTGCAGCAGGAGAGAGTGGGCATCTCTCCTGCTGCAGGAGTGGTCGCGGCTGGGGTTTTAGGGGAGTGTTGTGATGCAGCAGAGAGAATGGGCATCTCTCCCGCTGCATCACAACACAGGGGCAGTGGGAGAGTGTGTTTTTGGTTTTGTTTTTTTACGGGGGGTTTTGCGCATGGGCACATGCAAATTTAGGAAACCTTTGCTGCTGTCCGGCGATCTTTTTTTAAGAATGTCTCAGGTTTTTAGTTTTGGCATCCGAACGTTCTCGTTAGCAAACCGTCGCTTTTTAACGCGGGTTTTTGAGAATCTTCCTCTTAATCCCTTATTTGTCCTGTTTTGAGATTGTAACCTCTGTTGAGCAGGGGACTGTCTTATGTGCTTCTGTACAATGCTGCATCTATCATAGTAGTTGTAAAAATGAATGTTCTGTGAAACCCTATGGGAACTACTTGCTGGCTTAAGGGTGGGCAGTTAGTCATTTTTTACCCATATAAATTATATTATTCAGGTAAATAGCTTCTGACAGTTGTGCTCCCTTAATGTATAACAGTGTAATTTTGTTATATAGATAATGAACACGTAATGGTGCAGTTTTGAAGATTTAGAATTGGTTTATTCCACTACATTTCCTTTTGTTTCCTTAATAAAAGGATTTCTTTTAAGTCAAAATATATTTCTTCTTTCTTTCTCTCTTTCCAACCCCTTAGTCTTGTCTGGAATCTCTCTCTGTGTGTATCTGAAATGTTTTTGCTCACTTATGTGCTCTCCTGGGTTTTTTTAATAGTGTTACTTTTGCTATTTTTTTCCCCCTTAGGAGATGAGACATTCTTTTCAAGTGCACAATTGTTGTCCTTACTAGGGAAAATGACTATCAGTGCATCATTTAATATTGTTTACATCTATACATCTGAGCTTTATCCTACAATAGTCAGGTAAGGTTTCTAGTTTTGTTAAAAAGCTGAACAGACTGTACTTGTATGCCTGCCTTCTGTCCTTCCTGTGCCAATCTATTCCACATTTGCAGGAGCCATTCAGGAAGCCGCTCAGCTCCGAGCAGCAGCGCCAAAGCGCGCTTCTGTTTGTACTGCTCACCGGCTGACTGAAGCCAGAACTTGCGGCAGCGACCAACTGGGTTAGCAGTGAGGCAGGAGCACAGAAAGCTCGCTCCTGCCTGCTACACCTCTGGACCACCAGGGATTCCAGTGGCAAAGGAGGTATGATAGACAAGGAAGGTAGGGGGGGATAGGGTGAAGAGCCTGCCCTGGGAGGGAAGGGGACTGTATGCAGTACCTGGCAGGGAGTAGGCTGGGTGCAGAGCCTGACAGGAGATAGAGGGAAGGGGACTGGGGGCAGAGCCTGACAGAAGAGGGAGGGAATGGGGCTGGTTACTGTGCCAGGCAGGGAGGGGGCTGGGTGCAGAGCCTGACAGGGGAGGAAGGGAAGGGGGCTGGATGCAGAGCCTGTCGAAGGAGGGAGGGGCCTCTGGGTGCAGATCCTGGCAGGGCACTTCAATATTAAGCCGCCTGACTTATATTCGAGTCAACCATTTAACCTCTTTTTGGGGGGGGAAATGGGAGTCTCGACTTATATTCAAGTATATACGGTACATTCACAACTTTTTATGTTTTTTCACAGACACTAACCCCCCTCCTTTACAAATCCGTGCTAGCAATTTTAGCGCCAGCTGCGGCAGTAACAGCTCAGACATTCATAGGAATTCTTTGTAAAGGAGGGGGTTAAAATTAACTAAACATGGAAGTCTAATCCTTTTTTAAATATAAACATTTTGGGTAATTTTAATGTGTGTTTTTTGGGGTGTGTTTTTTTTTGTTTGTTTGTTTGTTTTGCATAACAGAAGGGAGAAATGCATCCACACACAGAGATTTTTCTTCCTTCCTTATGTTCCAGCACTCTTGACAGCTGCACCAAAACCAGTCAGTATTACTTGCTCAGCACACCTAGACATTATACCTGCTAGTCAGAACATAATTAGAACAAGAGAAAAAAAATGGCAGAACTGACACACACAAGAATTGCCATACTGGGACAGACCAAAGGTCCATCAAGCCCAGTATCATGTTTCCAACAGTGACCTAGCTATATCCCAAGTAATTTATTTATTTATTTATTTTTAAATCTTTATTCATTTTCAAATCAAACAACAAGTGCACAAAAATACATCATACAAATAATTCCAATATAGCACTATAATATCTTACACATAAAATCTAATAGTGTAATAACCCCCACCCTTCATCACATTTTCAACTGAAATAGAACATACACTTGTTATATACCACATCTTCTAAAATTGCTCCCCAATTCCACCCTCCCCACTTGTGTGTGCTAAATAAAGCTAAAAAAGAAAAGGAAAAGAAAAGAATTGATGTCTATCCATCACAATACTATGCCAATGGCCCCCATATTTTTACAAAGTTATTATATGTCCCTTTTTGTACCGCTATAGCTCTTTCCATCTTAAAAATATGGCATAACGAATTCCACCAGAATGAGTAATTAAGATTCTTGTAATTTTTCCAATTATTGGTAATATGTTGAATGGCAACCCCTGTCATGACTAATAAAAGTTTGTTATTGTATGACGATATTTGACTCTTCTTTCTCATAGCCATTCCGAATAAAACAGTATCATAGGAAAGCGCAACATGGTTTTCCAATAAAGAGTTTACTTGAGACCAGATTGAATTCCAAAATAACTTGATATAGGGACAATAATAAAGTAAATGATCTAATGTCCCTGGTTCCAGATTACAGTGCCAACATTTATTGGACTTAGATTTATCTAATTTTTGTAAATGAACAGGGGTCCAAAACGCTTTATGTAACAAAAAGAACCAAGTTTGCCTCATAGATGCTGACACTGTACATCTCATCCTCCAAGACCAAATTCGTGGCCATTGAGATGCACAAATCTGATGCTTAATCTCAATGCTCCAAATGTTTCTAAGACCACATTTTGGTTTTTTATTCAAGTATCCAGATAATAATTTATACCACAATGCGACTTGATGTCCTAGGAAGTTTGCTTGGAAGCATAGGAACTCCATACTATATTGATTGTTAAGATTTTTCCATTCAAGGAACCCCACCTGAATAGCCTGCTTCAACTTCAACCATTTAAAACTTTGCGATTTATTAAGACCAAATCTATGTTGCAGTTGTGAAAATTCAAGCAGTTTACCATCTGAAATAACATCATTCAGAGTTCGAATGCCTGCAATAATCCAATTCTTCCAAATGACTTGAAATCCGCCGATTTTAATCTTGGAGTTTATCCATAATGATTGATTAGTTGACTTATTAATTGGAATAGGTGTTAAGTTACTAATATATCTCAATGTTTTCCATGTATCCATTAAAATTTTATTCTCTTTATATTTCCTAGGCATATTAATACTTGGCACGTGAACTAAATTTAAAGGGAACAAGAGGCGCCATTCTAAATACAACCAATCCGGGGCATTGTCTATGAGTTCTGGGAGGATCCAATACATACCCTGATGTAAAATATAGGCTTGATGGTACCTATAAAAATTTGGAAATTTTACCCCACCCTCCTCAATTGTCTTTTGCAAGGATACTAAAGCAATTCTAGGCATTTTACCAAGCCAAAGAAATTTTGTAAGAATACCATTAAGCTTTTTATAAAAGGACCCTTGAAAAAAAAAGGTATCATACTCATTTAATAACAAACCACAGGCAAAATCATCATTTTAATATTTGAACTCTCCCCCACCAAGAAAGATGTAAAGGATTCCATTGCTTACATAACTCCGTAACTCTTTTTAGTACAAATTTTTCATTTTCTTTTACTGTGCCATCAATTGTACTTTTAATTTGAATACCTAAATATTTAAATCCATCCTCTTTCCATATAAATGGAAACAAATCAAATAATCCTTTCAAACAATAGACATTTAAAGGTAAAAGTTCTGATTTACTCCAATTAATTTTATAACTTGAAAATTTACCAAATGTATCAATCAATTCCAATAGACAAGGTATGGTAGTCTCTGGATTTCTCAAATAAAGCAGAATATCATCTGCATAAGCTGAAATCTTATATTCCCTATCAGAGTAAGGAATACCTAATATCCCCTTTGCTTGTTGAATAGCTAACAATAAGGGTTCTAATACAATATCAAATAACAAAGGAGATAAAGGACAACCTTGTCTAACTCCCCTCTGCAACTGAAAACTCTCAGACAACGTATTATTAATATTTAATCTTGCAACAGGGAAACTATACAATGTTTTAATCATTTGTTTAAATCCAGAACCTATACCAAACCAATCTAGAGCTTGATAAATAAAACTCCATTCAACTCTATCAAATGCTTTCTCTGCATTTAATGAAACAGCAAAAGCAGGATCATCCAAATTCTTGGATAAATTTAACATATGTAACGCTAATCTAGAGTTATTAGAGGAATGTCTTTTAGCTACGAAACTAGTCTGGTACATATCTATGATATAAGGGAGAGCCTTAGATAATCGCATAGCCAAAATTTTAGCCAAAAGTTTACCATCCACATTTATTAAAGAAATAGGCCTGTAGTTCGAAACCAAAGTGGGATCTTTATTTGGCTTAGGCAAAACAATTACTAATGATTCAGCCATAGTACCCTTAATATAACCATTTATAAGTTGTGACTGATATAAATTTAATAAATGAGGGGAAAGGACATTTTGGAATGATTTATAAAATTCTACCGTAAAACCATCACCACCTGGAGCGGATCCAACTCTTAAGAGATTTCAATGCTGATTCTAACTCTTTTAGAGATATAGGCTCATCTAAACTTCGTTTTATATGCTCAGGAACCTATGGTCCAACAATTAAATCTAAAAAATGTAAACCATCCTTTTCCCTCTCTATATAAGGCTCAGAAGAATACAGGCCTTTATAAAAATTCAGAAACTGCTTTAATATTTGTCCAATTTGATTATTTATAATTCCTTAATCATCTTTTATTGCATTAATATTGTTTCTTCTTTTCTTTGCTTTGAGATAATTTGCCAATAATCTTCCCGCCTTATTAGAATTTCCATAATACATTGTTTGTTTGGAAAACAAATCTTTCCTTATCATTTTTGAAGCTAATTCATTATATTTACCTTTTGCTTTTAAAAGAGCTTGCAATGTATCTTGGTCTCATTTTTTTATCAATTTAGATTCTAATAATTTAATTTCTTTTTCTAAATCCAAAAATTGTATTTTAAGCTGTTTCCTAATATGAGCAGAATATGACATAATAAAACCTCTCATAGTAGCCTTAAAAGCATCTCATAAATTTTCCATGGATGTATCCTCTGATAAATTAAATTGAAAGAATTCACTAATTTGTATTTTAAAATCTGTCAAAAATTTGTCATCCACAAGCAATGCATTATCAAATCTCCACAGAGGTTTTCCATTCTCTGGTTGATTTAATTGTAATTCAACCCATATTCCTGCATGATCCGATATAATAATTGGATCAATAGAAGCTTTAATCACATGTTGAACTTTATGAGTTGGAACAAAAATATAATCAATTCTCGAAAAAGATTTATGAACCTGTGAACAAAATGAAAATTCCTGATCATTAAAATGAAGAATGCACCAGATATCTTTTAAATCACATGACTGAACCAAATTATCTAATCCTAAAGATTTTATATTTTTACTTTTAAAGGATCCATCACAGCATTGAAATCTCCAGCCACTACTAAATTAGAAGTAGCCAGTGGTAGTAACAAGCTCTGTAAAGTTTTGAAGAAGTCTTGTTGGTTTGAATTAGGGGCATATATATTAAACAACGTCAGGGTATTATTTTCCAAGCTCATATCTACGTGTAACCATCTACCATGTGGATCTGAATTTACTAACTTAAAAGTGGCTGTACTTTTTTTATTGATGAGAATTGCTACCCCTGCTTTTTTACCTGTAGCCGGAGCGAAACATTTTTTCACCCACCCACCTTCTAGTTTCTGCGATTCAATCATATTAAGGTGAATCTCCTGTAAATAGTAAACATCCGCATTCTGTTTTTTTTTTAAATGATAATACATTTTTCCTTTTAATCATATGATTCAGGCCATTGACATTTATAGAAAAAACCTTAAAAGACATCATGCTGAATAAGCATATAATATGTAAATAAATCAAGTAAATAACAAAATTTTAAATCATAAACATAGCCATCATCTTCCCTATTTCCAATTCTAAAGTCTGAAAAAATTCCTCCTTTAGCACACTCATTAATCCCTATATTTCGCCTCCCCTTCTGTAAACCAAACGATTTAATAATCCTTAACCTAACCATCCCAAGACAACATAAAAATCCCGCCCTATTCTCACCCAAACCCCCCCAATATAATGACTGCCTAAGAACACACATTGGAATAGTAACCCCAAAGCCCCCCCCCCCGGGCAACCCATATTTACTTACATCTATCATTTCATTAAAGAATTAGATCAAACCCTACCCATTTAAAACAATAAATTAATAATTAACCATATCAATACTTCATATTCCTAAAATTTAATTTTTCATTCCCAATTAAAAAATTCTTAATTAATTGGTTTATCTATAAATAAATTAATAATTAATATCATATCAATATATACTTCAATCCTTTCAAAAATCCTAAGTAATAAAACCAATTTTATGCTGCTTATCTTAAGAATAAGAGTGGATTTCCCAAAGCCATCTCAATAATGGCCTTTCTATCTCGCGCTAAGCTAACCAATTTCACCACATTCTCCAGCAATGAATTTCAAAGTTTAATTATAATGGTTGTGTGAAGAAATGTTTTCTCTGGTTTGTTTTATATCTACCACTTAATAGCTTCACCACATACCCCCTAGTCCTAGTATTTTTGGAAAGAGTAAACAAGCGATTAACACCTACCCTTTCCAATCCACTCAGTATTTTATAGACCGCTAACTTATCATATGACAATGGTTCCCAAAAACACTAAACAGACTTGTAAGCGGTAGCACAGGAGTAATAGTTCTAGGATTTAAGGGTAAACTAGATGCACATCTCCTTAAGAGTGGCATAGAGTGATATGGGTAAGGGTAAATTAGATGCACATCTCCCTTGAGAAGCATACAGTGATATGGGGACTAAAACTATTCCAGAGCACACCTGGCGGGGCCTCCGCGTGTGCGGATCACCGGACTTGATGGACTTAGGGTCTGATCCGGAAATGGCAATTCTTAAGTTCTAATGATTTTAAACAAAATAGCCTTTCCTGGGAGGAACAGAATGAAAGTAATAAATTACCGCCAGGTCTACAAATTTATACTATTCCCCAAGTAGAAAGCATTACAGAATCTCGAGACACCAAGGATAAAAAAAAATTCAAACATAATTATATTGAGAGTTTGAAGCAGGAACTCTGGGTATACCACTGCAAACATTCCAGTAGACCACAAAACTCTATACTTCTCCACGATATCTGAAGTAATACAGAAAATGTAACTCTTACTTCTGGTACAACAGAAACTCCCATTACTGAACAGATAGTCAACCTCTTCTCGCAAAAACTCTTATAGGGAGCTTCATTTGCATTCTTTTACTCCACCTTCCATCCATCTGGCTGTTCCTCAGTTGTCTTCCTACAAGTGAGACAGTAGAAGCTTGTCTTTTCTGCTCGTGTTTCTTTTCATTTAAAATTCGGTCTTTCTCACTGTTTGCAAGGCATTTCGGTGCTGCAGAGGATCCCCTTTATGGGACAGCTCTGGCTGTGGGAGAGCGCAGGCTGAGGTCAAGAGTCTGGTTCCAAGGGGAAGACTGTTTTGCAGTACACCCACTTGGACAGCCTGCACTAATAGTTCAAAGGCTCAGGGACCATTCCTTTGGAAGCATAGCTTGCTTCAGTTTTGTCCGCAGTGGGCTTAAGTGCAGGATGTGAGGCTTTGTGGCGGTTTTTGTCCAGGATCAGGGCCGGCTGCTTTCCACCTCTCATTTTGCATGCGCAGGTTCCAGTGGAAGTTGAGCTGTCTGGCCAGTACATCAAGCCTGAGAGTCAGTCAGAAGACTGGATTCCAGGCTTGTTGAGGTAGAAGTTCTCTCTGTAACCTGTCCGTTGTTTGCAGCTTCCACACTTGCAGAATGTCACAGTGAGTAACAGGCTGACAAACCAAATCAGGGGGGATTCTCAAAATTATTTTTTTTTTGGGGGGGAGGGGGGTCCTAGGGTTAGAGGTAGTTCCCCCACCTCTGAAATTGCTATTTTTTATTTTTCAGTATAGTTCTCCTGGGCTGTTTTTGGCACTAAAATTGCTACCTCAGCAGTCATCTTAAATTTCCCAGTTTGAAGACTAAAGCCTCTATCTGCCTCAAAACACCTTGTTTTTGCTTAAAAACAGGTGATATGGATTCCTCAGAGGAAGACTCGGGCTCCAACAGATACTCTATATGCTTCATTGTGCCCAAGAGAGGCTCAGAAGACAGAAAGTCAATTTTTAGACCTCAAAGCAGTAAATGCAGTCCTCAAGAAACCATGTTTCTGAATGGAGACTGTGAGGTCGGTGATTGTATCGGTTGTGCCAAGTGAATTTCTTGCCTCCCTGAATTATGTGGAGGCCTATCTGTACATTCCCATTTTTCCAGAGCACAGAAAGTATTTGTGATTCCTTGTGCTGCAGGAACACTTCAGTTTGCGGCCTTGTACTTCGGACTAGCCACAGCACCACAAACCCTCCCCAAGGTAATGGTTGTGGTTGCAGCTCACCTACATGAGATGGGCTTATAGGTCCATCTGTACCTGGATGATTAGCTAATCAGAGCTCAATTCAAATCAAAGGGCAGACTAGTGGTTCACTGCGTAATTGAACTGCTGCAGAAGGTGGGCTTGGTTGGAAAAGCCACCTGGAAGTGGGGCAGAGCTTGGAGTACCTGGGAGTCCAGTTTGACATAAGGGGAAACAAAGTGTTTCTTCCGGAAGCCCAAAGAGAGAAGCTTCTGCATCAGATATGAGGGTTTTGGAGCGAGCCCGTTCCGACGGCCTGACAGTACTTGCAGGTTCTGAGATCAGTGGTTGCAACCATTGATGTAGTCCCCTAAGCAAGGGCGCACTTGTGTCTGCTCCAGGAGGCGCTCCTTTCCCGATGGTGCCCACAGAGGGATGCGCTTCACTAGCAGCTTCCTTATATAGTGGAAGCCTATCCACTCTAGTCTGGTGTTTGAAACTACAATCTCTCGCCAGAGGGGTTCCCCTCTGCATTTCATCATGGATGACTCTGATGAGATGCCAGCCTTTATGGCTGGGGGGCACATTGCAAGGGGCATCCAATGCAGGGACGCTAGTACCCTTCCCAGAGGAAGTGATCAATCAACTATTTGGAAATACAGGTTATCTGCCTGGAGCTCCAGAAATTTGGGTGCAAGTTAACAGAACAAAGCGGTTTGAGTTTTCTCAGACAATGCAACAGCGGTAGCCTAGTCAATTGCCAAGTGGGCACCAAGAGCGCTACTCTGCGCTTGGAAGCTCAAATACTGTTTCAGTGGGCAGAGGCCCATCTTCTGGCACTCTCAGCAGTGCATGTGGAAGCAGTGGACAGTGTGCAAGTGGATTTTTTCAGCCAGAAGACCCTGGATCCCAGGGATTGGTCCTTGTCTCAGGAAGCCTTCACCTGCATGGTGAATCCGTGGGGGCACCCGACATTTGATCTGATGGTGTAAGCCAGTGTCCTGCAAACTTTCTCACATTGCAGCACCCTAAAAGTAGTGGCTGTGGCTTGAGACACCTGGAAGTGTGCGGATATCGTCGTGATGACATCACATGCATGCATGACATCATGTCGATGTCCGCATGTGTGTAAAGGCGCTCCAGGTGGGCCCTGAGATGCCAGTGGGAGGTGCCAGAAGGGAAGAGGACCAGAGAGAAGGATAGGTGCTGGTGCCCACTGATTGCCTACAGGACGTACTTCTTGTCATGAGAGGCATGTCCTATAGGCAGTCAGCTGGCGACGGTGCCTCTCCTCCCCAATGTACCGCAGCACATATGGCACACAGTTTGAGATACACTGGTGTAAGCTATCAACAAGAAAGCGGTTCAATTCTTCAGTCAAAGACGCGAGCCGGGAAGCGAAGGCCTGGACACCCTCGTCTAACCCTGGTCAAAGGCAGTTCTTTTACATGCCTTCCCTCTATGACCCATGATAGGCCAACTTCTGCGTAGGATCATGGCGCAATAGGGGATGATGATTCTTGTAACACCAGACTGGTCAAGATAACACTGATATGCAGACCTGGTCCGTCTGCATAGGGATCAAAGTCTTAGTCTTCCATGCTACCCACAGCTAATTACAAATTGCCCTGCAGGATCCAGAATGCTTTGATCTTACGGCATGGCTCTTGAGTGCATGGCACTAGTGTGTAAAGACTATTCAGATGGAGTGGTCTCCACCATTCTAAGATGTAGGAAAAAGTCGACTGTAGCAGCATGCACGAAAACCTGGAAGTGTTTCCTAACTTACATTACATTACATTACATTAGGGATTTCTATTCCGCCATTACCTTGCGGTTCAAGGCGGATTACAAAAGATTAATAAAAACGGTGTTACAATGGGAGAACTATTGATTAGCTAGAGAGGTAAGTAGTAGATCTTTTAAACATTTCACGGGTTGTTAAGGATAAGGTGGTTTGCAAAAGAATTAAGAAGGGGGTCACAATGGAAGTTCTGTTGTTATTACTAGTGAAGTAAAGGGTAGATCAATTGTCAGTTTTAGAGTTATTAAGAGTACGTGGTGTTATGGTTGCTTCAGGAATTTATTGAAAAATATAGTTATTTCTTTTCTGAATGTCTTGTAGTCTGGGGTGGTCGTCAGAAGGTTGGAAATCTGGTTGTCCAGTCTTGCGGTTTGAGTGGCTAGGAGGCCGTCGTGTAGTTTTGTTCGTTTTACTTCCTTGATTGGGGGAGGTATGAATGGGGAGTGCGTTTTCTGTGTCTGGTAGTGGGTGCTTGGATGAGGCGATTGTTCAAGTAAGATGGGCTGTCTCCGTTTAGGGTTTTAAATAACATGCAGTAGAATTTAAATTGGATTCTTTCTTGGATTGGAAGCCAATGTGAGTTGATGTAGGATTCTGTGATATGGTCATATTTTCTCAATGAGTAGATGAGTCTCAAAGCTGTATTTTGGATTGTTTGAAGTTGTCTAATCATAGTAACAGGGCAAGGAAGGAAGAGGATGTTGCAGTAGTCCAGTAGACCTAGTATTAGGGATTGTACTATAAGTTGGAATTGTTTTCTTTCAAAGAATTTCCGGACTAGTCTCAGATTTCTCATGATTGCGAAGAATTTCTGAATTGTTTTGTTTATTTGCGGTTGCATGGTGCAGCATCTGTCTATGGTCATGCCAAGTAGTTTTATGGTGGTTTGGATGGGATAGTTGATTGCGTTGAGTTCTAAGTTGGTTGTGGTTTGGACCTTGTCATTTTCAAGAAGGATGAATTTGGTTTTGTCTGGGTTGAGTTTAAGTTTGTGATCTTTCATCCAGGTTGTGACTGTTTCAAGTGTTCGGTGAAGTGTGTCTGTCATGGTCGGTTTAGAATGATCATATGGGATGAGGATGGTGATGTCATCTGCATAACTATAGGTGGTTATGCCTAGATTGTCCAGATGTGTTCCTAGAGAAGCAGTGTAAAGGTTGAAGAGGGTAGGGGGTAGTGGAGATCCTTGTGGTACGCCGCAGGGGTTTGACCAAGGTTCTGATTTTTCTTTGTTTGATTTTTCACTGTAGGTTCTGGATTTTAGGAAGCCTTCAAACCAAGAGTATACTTTATCTGAGATGCCTATTGCATCTATGATCTGTAGAAGGATGTTGTGATCTACTAAGTCGAATGCAGCAGTTAGGTCCAGTTGTATGAGAAGCATTTTTTTCCCTGTACTAAGGTGTTGTCTGACAGTGTCCATAAGGGAGCCTAGTAGTGTCTCTGTGCTGAAGTTGGTTCTGAAGCCTGATTGCATGGGGTGGAGTAGGTTATGGTCATCTAGGTAGTTGGTGAGGAGTTTGGCTACTAGGCCTTCTATAATTTTGACATATAGCGGAATGGAGGCAATAGGTCTAAAGTTAGATGGGTGGTTTTGTGGTACTTTTGGGTCTTTTTGGATTGGGGTGATGACGATTTCACTGAGGTCAGCAGGGAAAATGCCTTCTGTGAGCGTGGATTGAATCCATTGTAGAAGTATGGTGCGGAATTTTACACTGGAGGTAGTAAGGAGATAGGGGCAGTGGTTGAGGTCACAGGAAGCATGGCTGTATTTTTTGTAGAATTTATTGAGTTCAGACCATTGTATGTTGGGGAACTGAGACCATGTTCTGTCTGCTGCAGTTGACTCTTTTTCTGAAGGGTGGATTGTGATTGCGTTTTAATGGGGTGGGTTAAGGTTGAGAGTGGCTCTGGTGTTGGTAATTTTGTTCTTGAAGTGTTCTGCTAAGAGGATGGCTGAGGGAGGAGGGGTGTTATTGGTGGTTGTGTAGGGTTTGGTGTCTGTTAGATCTTTCAGGATTTGGAATAGTTTTTTGGAATCTTGGGTTTCCGTGCCTATGAGATTAGTGTAGTGGGTTTTCCTCTTGTCCTTTAGTAGATTTTTGTATTGTTTGTTGATTTTTTTCCAGTCGGTTTTTGTTTGATCTAGGTTAGTTTTTCTCCATTTTCTTTCTAATCTTCTACACTGTCTTTTGAGTTGGAGCAATTCATTATCAAACCACTGGTCTGATTTCCTGCTGGTTCTGGTTTTGGTTTGTAGAGGGGCCATATCATCAAGGATGTTGGTGGTCACATTCTTCCAGTGAGAGATGAAGTCTTTTGGGTCGCAGTCTTGGATAGTTTCGTCTACTTTTGACCAAAAAATGGTTGGCTCGATATGTTTGCGTGCGGTGTATGTGGATTTTTTGGATTGAGGTGTGGGTTTGGTCTTGGTCCAGTTGATGTTGAAGTTGTATGTGTAGTGGTCTGACCATAGGGATGGGGACCATGTTCCTTTGGGAGTTTGGATTGCTGGGTTGGATGGTTGGTGAGTCATGAATGCTGCAATGTCCAGTTGATGACCTTTTTCATGGGTGGTTTGTGGGTTTAGGATCTGGAAGGATAAGGCATTGAGGAAGGATAGACAGTTATTTGTTGGTGTAGAAGTTATATCTTTTAAGTGAAAGTTTATGTCTCCTAGGATAAGGTTATATTCTGCTGTTAATGAGTTTTGATAGATGAAGTTTTCAAATTCAGGTCTCACTGTGGTCCAGTTTCCTGGTGTTATGTAACAGAGCATGCAGTTTAGTGAGTTTTTTAGTGTTGGGTTTGTGAGATGACATGCGAGGAAGTCCATTTGCGGGGTGGACGTTTTTTCTAGTATGCTTAGGGTTAGGGAGTCCTTGATTATTATTGCTAGTCCTCCTCCTCTTTTTTTCTCTCTGCAGGTCACTGTTATTTTGTATCCCTGCAGGCATACTTCAATTATTCTAGGGTCTATGTCTGAGGTTAACCAGGTTTCAGTGAAGAATAGGCAGTCAAGGTTTTCGGTTTTTATCCAATTTTTTATGTTTTCTGTTTTGGGTCCTAGGGCTCTGATGTTAACATAGGCACATGTAAGGGAAGCCGTGTCTGTCTGAATAATGTGAGCTGTTTCAGGATAGATGAGTGTTTTGGGAGATGGTTGAAGTTTGGTTTTGGGATGTGTTGATCTTCTTCTCCAGGTTACAGTGATAGGGTGTTGAGTGCTGGCGTGGTGGTTCGAGTTTCTTGATGTGAGTGTTCTTCTGTTGGGAAGTTGGAAGTTGTTTGTAATGGAGGTTGCGGTTGTGGTGGGTAAGTTGTTTGCTGCTGCTTTCCAACTAGAAATGAGGAGGATTATCAATAGGGTGGCTAGTGTGTATGCAGGGATAGCTTCATTTTTGATGTCTGGGGTTCGGGACTGGACTGGTTCAGAGTGTTAGAGAGGAGGAATGGCTCTCCCTTTGAGTCCCGGCTCTCCTGTGTCCCGGCTAGATTGGGGGGGGGGGGGCCAGCAGGGCTCCCACGCTGGTCCCGATCTGGCTGGCAGAAGTAAATGTGCAGGTGCTGGGCCTTTTTGTATCTCCTGTGTCCCGGCTGGATCGGGGGGGGGGGGGGGCGGAACAAGGCTCCCACGCTGGTCCCGATCTGGCTGGCTGAAGTAAATGTGCAGGCGCTGGGCCTTTTTGTGTCTCCTGTGTCCCGGCTGGATCGGGGGGGGGGGGGGCGGAGCAGGGCTCCCACGCTGGTCCCGATCTGGCTGGCTGAAGTAAATGTGCAGGCGCCGGGCCTTTTTGTGTCTCCTGTGTCCCGGCTGGGGAGGGGGGGGGCAGAGCAGGGCTCCCACGCTGGTCCCGATCTGGCTGGCTGAAGTAAATGTGCAGGCGCTGGGCCTTTTTGTGTCTCCTGTGTCCCGGCTGGATCGGGGGGGGGCGGAGCAGGGCTCCCTCGCTGGTCCCGATCTGGCTGGCTGATGTTAATGTGCAGGCGCTGGGCCTTTTTGTATCTCCTGTGTCCCGGCTGGATCGGGGGGGTCGGAGCAGGGCTCCCTCGCTGGTCCCGATCTGGCTGGCTGATGTTAATGTGGCTGGCTGGCTCAGGGAAGCGAAGACCCAAGTTCGGCTCCAATCTCGGTGATACTCACCTTCCTCTAGAAAGATCTAGAAAAAGCCCTAGCAGTTATCTCCTTGAGAGTTCAGATTGTAGGGCTCTCATGTTTTGGGTCCAAGATAAATTAGAGCACTGTAGCCACAAATCCAGGTTTTTGAAGGGCGTGTTACAGCTCTGCCCTCCATTGCGACAGCCTTTTCCAACAGGGAATCTTAATCTGGTCCTCTAAGTGCTAGTGAATGTACTCTGTGAGCCTTTGAACCAAGCTTCCTTGATTGTCCTCACCTTCCTATTCTATTCCATCCTCTAGGGATGACCATATGCTTTGATATGAACTGGGGAATTGAAGGAGGCAGAGCAAAAGAATATAGATTAAGCTCTCTATAAGAGTTGCATGAAAAGTGGTTTATTATCCATCTGTTCAGCAATGAAGTGTCTGTCTACTAGAAAGATTAACAGGGTAAGATCCTAATCTTTCCGTCCTTTGTCATTTCAAATTGATTTCCATGGCTGATGTCACTAGCGTCAGATTGACCCCAGTCCAAAATACTCATTTTCACAGCATTAATATTGAGAAGCAAATAACTCTTGCATCTTCTAGTTTCCCAGGCAAATCAAAATGAGCTTGATTTGGTACATTGATAACCAAAAATAAATAATGCTATGTCCAGTTCACACAGTAGTATCTTAGCTAATGCATCTTTCCAATTCTGGGTAAAAAACAAAAGCACTCGACACTGTACGGATTCAGTTATCAGCCATTTCAGCCTCACATGATAAGTGAACAGAAGACCAGTATCTATTTACCTTTGATGACTATGAATAACAACTTTAAATTTTGGATTCCTCTTGTATGCTGCATTTCTCCCTGCTGTCTTTGGAGAAAGTGGAGTTGCTTACCTGTAACAGGTTCTCAGTAGACAATAGGGTAATAGAGGAACACAGCCATACTTTTTTCCTATCCTCCAACTCCCACCCCGACGCCTCTTACCTTACACTGTAAAACAGAACTACTGCTGTGTAGCATTGGGACAGCCATTGCCAGCTCAAGAGCACTGGTATACACAGGGAAAAGAAATTTGAATAATGTTTGAAAAAATTAATGTTCATCTGGTAAAATCACTGGCATTGAATGACATCTCTACATGTGACTACATTCCCTTAATGTCTATAGAGAGCACCCATTTCAGGTAAGAAACTCCGCTTGATGCACATAAAGCCAATTTTATTGAAGAAAATGCTATTTATAAAATTGTGCAGCTGCAACCTTAATTGCACCTACTTAACAGTGGTGTGCAAAAGTCTGGAACCACTTGTGAATTTTGCATTCTTTCAACTTTCTGACCTTTTATTTTAATTTAATTGTTAACACAATAAATTTGTGTACCACATTATAAGGAATGCATTTGGCTATTAGAATCAACTTTTTATTCTAGCTTGGCCTTAAATTTCATGTTTGCCATGCTAATCGTTTTTCTGCGTAAATCAAGTAATGTGCGTCACTGGCCAAAAAAGTACAATATTCTTCATGTAGGTGACCTTGAAAAAGGCCGTTTTGTGTGTCAGTAGTGGCTTAGTATTTGGCAGAAGATCACATGTATGGAGTGGATTCGATTTAATTAGAAGTAATGTGAAACAATAAAAAATATAAGAACATAAGAATAGCCTTACTGGGTCAGACCAATGGTCCATGCATCCCAGTTGCCCGTCTTCACGGGAGGCCAATCCAAGTCACAAGTACCTGACAAAATCCCAAATTTGTAGCAGCATTCCATGCTACCAGACTAGGGCAAGTAGTGGCTTCCCCCATGTCTGTCTCAACAGCAGACTATGTACTTTTCCTCCAGGAACTTGTCCAAACCTTTTTTAAAACTAGCTACATTAACCACTCTTACCACATCCTGTGGCAACACATTTCAGAGCTTAATATATTTCCTCCTTTTGGTTTAAAAAGTATTACTCTGTAACTTCAAGTGTCCCCTAGTCTTTGTAAATCTTGATGAAGTAAAAAATCGATCCACTTGTACCCATTCTACACCACTCAGGATTTTGTAGACTTCACATCATATATCCCTTCAGCCATCTCTACTCTGGGATGTATACCATCTGGTCCAGGTGATTTATCACTCTTTAACTTGTCAATTTGGCTTAGTACGTCTTCTAGGTTCACAGAGATTTTTTTAAATTCCTCCGCCTCATCAGCCTTGAAAACCTTTTCCAGTTCAGGTAGATCTCTTACATCTTCTTCCGTAAAGACCGAAGCAAAGAATTCATTCAGTTTCTTTGCTATGGCCTTATCCTCCCTGAGTGCACCTTTTACTCCTTGGCCATCCAACGATCCCACAGATTCCCTCAGAGGTTTTCTGCTTCTGATGTACCTAAAAAAATTGTTACCGTGAGTTTTTGCCTCTTTGGCAAGTTCTTCTTCATATTCTTGTTTAGCTTTCTTTATCAATGCTTTGCATCTAATTTGCCAGTGCTTATGTCTCTTATTGTTATCTTCGTTGGAAACCTTTTCCCATTTTTCAAAGGATGTTTTCTTAGCTGTGATATGTATTGTATTTTTTATTGTTTTGCATTACTTTGTGATTAAATCGAATCTACTTCCTTGTTTGTATACTCCGTGGATTACTTTTTTGCACCTTTTTGGGCTTTTTTTTGGGGGGGGGCAGTATTTGGTAGGCCACCCTCTGTTCTTCATCACCTGTCTGCATCATGTCGGCATTGAGTGAACCAGTTTGATGAGATGATCATGGGTGACAACACGGTTTCAGGCTGTGGTGAGTGACTCAATTCATGTTTTGGTGTTGGATGTCTCTTGGATATCTACTAGGCCACCCTGTGCCGTAAGTTCTCGATCTGATTGAGATCAGGAGATTGGGCAGGCCAATCGATTGACTTGTTGTTCTGACACTTACAGTTGATCACCTGACCTGTTTGAAGCAATAGCAAGGTGCATTGTCATCTTGGAACAGGAACTGGCTTGGAAACAGCTGCTGAACTGCTGGTAGTATTATGCTGTACTCTTTGACCATTCCATCGATGATGTGTAGACGTCCGACACCACTGGCAACCATGAAGCCCCAGGCCATGACCTTCAAAATGATGCTTCGCAGTGAGGATGAGGTACTGAGGCTTAAACTCCTCTCCAGGAAGCCTCCTCACGTAAGCGTGGACCTGGTTACCAAACAGGCAGAAGGTGCTTTCATCACTGAAAAGCATCTTTTCCCACATTTCACCTGTCAAGCTTGAGTGCTTACGCACCCACTTGATCTGGTTGCACCTTTGTACATCAGTTATCAGTGTTTTGCAGTAGCCCCACAAACTAAACTGCAGGCACCATCGATTAACTGCTCATAAGCAGACACTGACAGGACACTCGTCTGACCACTCACACAATAGCTGAGATGAGATTGGTCAATGAAATCCATCATTATCCCAGGACAAGCAGGCATGATATTCTCACATGTGGGTGACGTCATCTACGGAGCCCCGGCGCGGACAGCTTTTCAAGCAAACTTGATTGAAGTTTCAAGTTTGCACACTGCACCACGCATGTGCATGCCTTCTCGCCCACTAGAGGGCGCATCCCACCTCGTGGTCCTCAGTTCAATTTTTTCCGCGGAGCAAGAAAGCCCTGTGGATCTGAGCTCCAGTGTTTTTGCCTTCTAGCTGCCGCGTTTAGTTTGGTTTCCCCATCGAATTAGTTCGCGGTGCTGTTTTTCTTTTCGGTTCTTTTCAAAAAAAAAAAAAAAAAAAAGTCTTTCGTTTTCATCGGGCTCCGGGGGCTCCCGGAAGCCGTGGCCGCGGGACGTCGGTACGTTCCCGGCCTTCTTCTTTTTCCTCGTGGATGTCCCGTCCTGTTACGGGATTCAAAAAGTGCAGCCGGTGTGAGAGGTTGCTTTCCATCACTGACCCTCACCGGTGGTGCATTGTCTGTCTTGGGCCCGAACATCCGACAGACTCGTGTGATCGCTGTGCTACCTTCCAAAACAGGGCCCTCCGTCGCCGTAAGGCCAGAATGGCGGAATTGTTCGCCGTCGACGCGCCGCCTAAGGCCTCGACGTCGGCCTCGGCTTCGGCCCCGGCCTTGACCTCGGCCTCGGCGTCCTCGGGGGCCTCGGCCTCGCCTCGGCCCTCATCCTCGAAGGCGTCGTCAGTGAAGCAAGCTTCGGGTAAGTCCTCTGTTCCATCCCCTTCAGCAAAGAAGCCATCCTCGAGTCAGGCCAAGGCGGGTGGGTCGACCCCGGCCCCGCATCGGACCTCGACTCCGCACACCCCGAGGGAATACTCGAGACCGAGGTCGCCCTCCAGGGAGTGTGCCCCGGACCCGGAACTCCCCACCTTCGTGGGGATTCCAGCCTTCCAGGATCTCCAACGAGCTCTGATCTCATCGGAGCTGTCGGGAGCCCTGGAAGTGTTGCAACGTGTTGCGGTTCCGGCGGCCTCGACCTCGGCCGGGGCGCCTTCGGTCTCGGAGGCCCCGGCCTCGGCTCCCTCGACCACGGGAGCCCCGGCCTCGGCGACCTCGGTCTCGGGTACTGTGGCCCCGTTCACCTCGGTCTCGGCCCCGCCCCGGACCTCGACCTCGGGGGAACCCCCTGAGCGGAGTGTAAGGCCCAAAGAAAAGTCGCGCAGAGTGCGCCGTCTTTCCTCCTCTTCCTCCGGGTCTTCCAGGCACGCCTCGCCCTCGACGCGACCTCGGACGGGGCGTCGATCGAGGAAGTCTAAGCGGCCCCGAGGCTCGCCTCGGCGCGACCGTTCCTCGTCGTTCGGGGGCGAGGCGCTGCAGGTGTCGGAGTTGCGCCTCGACAACCCGAGGCTCCTCCGCTCACCTCGTGGGAAGTCTTCCCGGGCCGCCTCGCCGAGGAAACGGGGAGAGTGTCCCACGAACCCCGGGGTCCTCACCCAAGGGTTCTGCGAGGAGGATAACTTCCCCTTCCCCCTCGAGGGCCCTCGAGAGGGGATCCTGGGATTCGGGATCTGTTAGGGATCCTCATTATTCCCATGAGGCCTCCCCCCTCTCCTCAGTGGGGCGGTCGAGAACCCCGTCTCCCCAGGCTAGGCCGTCCTCATTTTCATCCTTCGTTCAGGACATGGCCCAAGCCCTGGGGATTGACCTGATGGTAGGTTCTCGGTATTCCAAAGAATTTTTGGAGGAACAGGACCTCCCCACTCCTCCTAGAGAGGTGCCTAGACTCCCTCTCAACAGTGTCCTTCTGCAAACCTGGCTGAAGAACTTGTCAAACCCTCTTACAGTCACGTCTGTGCCTTCAAAAATGGAATCGAAGTATAGGACGATTCCCCCTAAAGGGTTCGATAAGGCGCAGCTCTCACACCAGTCTCTTCTGGTGGAGTCTGCTCTTAAAAAATCACAGCCCTCACGGGTTTCTGCGGCGGTTCCACCAGGCAGGGAGGGGCGGACCCTGGACAAGTTTGGCCGTCGCCTCTATTCAAATTCCCTGATGGCCACCAGGGTTCTAAATTACGCCTTCACCTTTTCCTCCTATTTGCGTGGTATGGTGAAGGACCTTCCTCAATATCGAAACTCGTTACCGGACTCCCAAAGAGCAGGATTCGATAAGTTTATGTCCAACCTGTCTCAATTGCGGTTGTACCTATTCCATGCAGTGTACGACGCCTTTGAGCTGGTTTCGAGGGTGTCGGCCTTCGCGGTGGCCATGCGCCGCTTGGCCTGGCTTCGCACCCTCGACATGGACCCAAACCTGCAGGAACGCCTGGCAGACTTGCCTTGTGTGGGGTCCGAGTTATTTGACGAGTCATTGGATGCGGCGACCAAGCGCTTGTCGGAGCAGGAGCGCTCTCTAGCATTCCTGGTCCGCCCCAAACCTAGGCCCCCGCCGCAGAAACCCTTTCGGCCTCCGCCGCGCCGATACCCTCAGAAGTCGACCCCGGCTTTCTCGAGACCGCCTCCGAGACGTCCGTCTCAGCGAGGCAGAGGGGGACAAACCCAAGCCCCGGCGCAGGGCCCTTCTAAGCCCGCGCCTTCCTTTTGACGGGCTGAGCGGACGGGGCGGGTTCCCCTCCGCACTTTCACAGGAACCCCTTCCTATCGGGGGCCGTCTTCGGTCCTTCCGGGAGGCATGGACCGGGATTACCTCAGACGCTTGGGTGCTCCGGATCGTCTCCGAGGGCTACTCGCTCAACTTTGTGTCCTCGCCGCCGGACAGTCCCCCAAGTTTAGTCCCCTGCAATCGTTCGCAGCTACCGACCCTTATAACCGAAGCCAAAGCCCTCTTGAAGCTTCGGGCGGTCGAGCCGGTCCCCAAGGACCAGTGGGGTACGGGGTTTTACTCCCGCTACTTTTTGGTTCCAAAAAAGACCGGGGACCTGCGCCCCATACTGGACCTCAGGAAGCTCAACAAATTCCTGGCCCGGGAGAAGTTTCGAATGCTATCTCTCCCGGTTTTGTATCCTCTCTTGGAGGAAGGGGACTGGATGTGCTCCCTCGACCTGAAGGAAGCATACACCCATGTTCCGGTGCACCCCGCCTGCCGAAGATTCTTACGATTCCAGGTGGGGGACCTCCACCTCCAGTACAGGGTACTGCCCTTCGGCCTGGCCGCGTCCCCACGAGTATTCACGAAGTGCATGGTGGTGGTTGCGGCAGCCCTGAGGTCACGTGGACTCCATGTGTTCCCCTACCTGGACGATTGGCTCATCAAAGCCCCGACCAGGGAGGGGGTTATCTCAGCGACCCGACAGTCTATTGCCTTCCTGCAAACTCTCGGGTTCGAGATAAACTTTCCAAAGTCTCAGTTGAGGCCGTCTCAGTCTCTTCAATTCATAGGTGCGGTGCTGGACACGGTGCGCCTGCGCTCCTACCTGCCGACCCAGCGGTTGGAAGCCTTGGTACGGATGAGCCGCCAGGTCTCTCAACTATCGAGGGTGTCGGCCAAGCACATGATGATGCTGCTGGGCCATATGGCCTCGACGGTACATGTCACGCCGTTTGCGAGGCTACATCTGAGGATCCCTCAGTGGACCCTCGCGTCCCAGTGGCGTCAGGAGTGCGACCCGGTGTCTCGCCTCATTTCGGTGACTCCGCTTTTGCGGAAATCGCTGCGTTGGTGGACAGACTCTTCAAATCTGTCCATGGGGCTACTGTTCCGCACTCCGCCTTTTCGCAAGGTCCTGACCACGGACTCCTCGGAGTACGCGTGGGGAGCCCATCTCGACGGTCTTCGCACGCAGGGCCTGTGGTCGGCAGAAGACCGTCGATGTCATATCAACGTGCTGGAGCTGCGGGCCATCTTCCTAGCACTTCGAGCCTTCGTTCACATATTGCAGGACCAAGTGGTCCTCGTCCGCACGGACAATCAGGTGGCAATGTACTATGTGAACAAGCAGGGGGGAACGGGGTCGTGGCCCCTCTGTTCCGAGGCTCTTCGCCTTTGGGAGTGGGCGGCCTCCCGGAACATCTTCCTCCGGGCGGTCTACATCCAAGGAGAACGGAATTGCCTGGCGGACAAACTCAGTCGACTTCTGCAACCGCACGAGTGGACCCTACACTCAGCAGTTCTGCGCGAGGTTTTCGCTCGCTGGGGAACGCCACAGGTGGATCTGTTTGCCTCTCCGGAGACACACAAACTACCACTATATTGTTCTCGGATGTACTCGCGGGACCGTCTGGAAGCGGATGCCTTCCTACTCGACTGGGAAGGGAGGTTCCTGTATGCATTCCCTCCGTTCCCTCTGATCATGCGAACGTTGGTACACCTAAAATCGTCCACGGCCACGATGATTCTCATAGCACCTCGATGGCCGCGTCAGCACTGGTTCTCCCTGCTGCTCCAGCTCAGTGCCAGGGAGCCTCTTCCCCTGCCTGTCTCTCCTTCTCTGCTGTCTCAGAGTCAAGGATCCATGTTACATCCCAATCTGCAGTCATTGCACCTGACAGCTTGGTTTCTTGTTCCCTGACTCCTCCGGACCTGTCTCAATCGGTGAGGGAGGTGTTGGAAGCCTCCCGCAAGATCTCGACGAGGCTTTGCTATGCGCAGAAATGGACCAGGTTTTCCACCTGGTGTTCGTCTTTTCACCTGGATCCGGTATCAGTTCCGGTATCCTCGATTTTGGACTATTTATTTCATTTGTCGCGCTCTGGCTTGAAAACCACTTCGGTGCGGGTTCATCTCAGTGCGATTTCTGCTTTCCACCAACCTCTGGATGGACGCCCTCTGTCACTCCATCCCTTGGTGACACGCTTCATGAAAGGGTTACTCAGGGTTTGTCCCCCTCTTAAGCCTCCGTCTGTCATGTGGAATTTGAATGTGGTCCTGGCTCAACTGATGAAACCCCCTTTTGAGCCACTCAACAAGTCCCTCTTGAAATTCCTGACTTGGAAGGTGGTGTTTCTGATCGCCCTCACCTCCGCCAGGCGGATTGGGGAGTTGCAAGCCTTGGTTGCGGACCCTCCTTTCACTGTCTTTCATCACGACAAGGTGGTTCTCCGCACCCATCCTAAGTTTTTACCTAAAGTTGTTTCTGACTTCCACCTCAATCAGTCCATTGTCCTTCCTGTGTTCTTCCCGAAGCCCCACTCCCATCCTGGCGAGACGGCGCTTCACACGCTTGACTGTAAGAGGGCGTTGGCATATTATCTTCAACGCACCAGGTCTCATCGGAAGGTTCCTCAATTGTTTTTGTCCTTCGATCCCAATCGATTAGGGCATCCAGTTTCCAAGCGCACTCGGTCTAACTGGTTGGCCGCTTGCATTTCCTTTTGCTACGCTCAGGCTGGCCTTCCTCCCCCGGGTCGAGTCACGGGGCACAAGGTCCGAGCAATGGCAGCTTCGATAGCCTTTCTCCGATCCACTCCGATGGAGGACATATGTAAGGCTGCCACTTGGTCTTCGGTTCATACATTCACCTCTCATTACTGTCTGGACACTCTATCCAGGAGTGACGGCCGGTTTGGCCAGTCAGTTTTGCAAAATCTGTTTTCCTAAATTGCCATCCTCCCACCTGCCCTGTTTTGGTTAGCTTGGAGGTCACCCACATGTGAGAATATCATGCCTGCTTGTCCTGGGATAAAGCACAGTTACTTACCGTAACAGGTGTTATCCAGGGACAGCAGGCATATATTCTCACAACCCGCCCGCCTCCCCGGGGATGGCTTCCTTGCTAGTTATGGAACTGAGGACCACGAGGTGGGATGCGCCCTCTAGTGGGCGAGAAGGCATGCACATGCGTGGTGCAGTGTGCAAACTTGAAACTTCAATCAAGTTTGCTTGAAAAGCTGTCCGCGCCGGGGCTCCGTAGATGACGTCACCCACATGTGAGAATATATGCCTGCTGTCCCTGGATAACACCTGTTACGGTAAGTAACTGTGCTACATGCATGATCTTGGCGTAATGTTGATGCTTCTCTACCACTGAACTCATTACTTCTCTTGTACAATCTTTACTACCATACTGTGACTGCAGCCGACTTTGCTGGTGATCTGGCGGTACAAAAATTCTTCCTCCTCACTGACACAAACACGCTCTTCCAACGTCAGATGCCGAGTCTTGTTTATAGTTGAAGCAGAAAGTGTATGATACCCAAAAAGCCCATGTTTTTTATAGCTGCCCTGTTACTTAGACATTTAGACTGTGATTGGATGACAAAACCAGCCTCCTGATTGGTCAGAAATAAGGCATTCTGATTGGAAAGTTTTGATCCAGTTTTGAAACATGATTTGTAAAAGTTAGAGTAGCTATGTTCCAGTATCAACAAAACTGTAACATTAGAAACAAGTAATCTTAAAAAGTTGATGCTAATAGCCAAAAATGTATTTCTTATGTGGTGCACAGACAAATTATTGGGTCAACATAGAAATTAAAATAAAAGGTCAGAAAGTTGAAAGAATGCAAAATTCACAAGTGGTTCCAGACTTTTGCACATGACTATATGTGCTGCTTGTTGACATTCTTGGGAGTGTGGTTGGATAGAGCAGAGACAGATTTGTAATGTACACACACTTTATAGAATATGCATAGACAGCAGGTATAAATGTTTGTTAGCATTTGCACGTTGGAGCTGATTCTGAGAGCCTGTTTTATAAAAACACATGTCTGTTGCCTTTGTAAATAGAAACTAAGAAGTGCCTTCTTCAATATAGGTATCCTCTTTTAAAACTACTCCCTTAATAAGATAATAGCTTTGCAATATACAGCTATGGGATCCTACAGTGACACATACCATTAAGATGCAGCATGTTTCTTAAAATATTAAAATTATTTTAACACAGAAAATCTCTACAGAGTAGGCAGGAGGATAATAAATTGAAAGAAAATACATTGAGGGTATGAGCATTGTTTTCTTTGCATTTAAAGTAGAGAATGACACGGGGAACAAATTTATCACTGTTCCTGCCCCATTCCCGTGAGCTCAGTCCCCATCCCCGCACTGTCCCCGCGAGCTCAGTCCCCATCCCCGCCAGCTCGGTCCCTGTCCCCGCCCTGCAATCTGTCAGATCCCATCCACACAAGCCTCGAATAATTATGATTTTATACTGAACTTATTTTATTAAGTATAAAAAGAGACAATATTCTGTACAATTGTCATTTTATAAACACAAATAATACAGAGCAAGGATCAACAAAACCCCTATCTCCCCTCCCTTTCACAAATATTCCCTCCACCATTGTGAAAACTGAACAAACCAAATTACTACAGAATGCTACACATAAAAATCAAGCTAACAGAATACTTCAGTCACACATGGTAGGAATAGTGTTAGGGGAGTGCAACTATGGCAACAGCCCCCTGGTCAGAGAGTATGAGCCCTAAGCCAGCTGGAAGCTAAGAAGTTATGTCTAATACCAGCTCTAGCAGGGTATATATTTCAAATCTGAAATATTCTAATCACAAAATATAAAATACATTTATTTTTTCTATCTTTTGTTCAATGGTAATTTTATTCTTCAAAACACATTGGTCTCAGCCTTTGGTTTTGGACTCCTTCTGTCTTCATTGTGGCATGGCTGGCTCCTGACAGTGAAATAGGTGCAAGAGGAGCTGGGAAGGAGATGCTGAGTCTGACACAGGCACAATTTTTTTTACCATAGGAGCAAGACTTTTCACCGCTCCCACAGGGCGGTGAAAGGTCTTTTCCCCATTCCTGCGGTAAATCAGTTGCAAATTTCTCCATTCCTGCAAATTTACTACGGTGACCATGCGGTAAACGGTCCACGTATCATTCTCTAATTTAAAGATTACATAATGGAATAGATCAGAATGGTTTATAATGCAACACAAGCCACATGTAAACTTATCTTTAGTGCTTAATTCTGCTGATCTTGAACTCTCACTACCTCCTTTCCCTTAAGCAGTACTTGCTAATAGACTGTCTTTTTCTGTCCTTTAGGAATGTTGGAATGGGTATTTGCTCCATGTTTTCTCGAGTTGGTGGGATTATTGCTCCTTTTATTCCTGCACTGGTATGTTGGTACAGTTTGGTGGGGTTTTTTTTAGTTTTCATAGGTAGGGTGCATAAGTAAAGAGCAGTTTGGCATGCCAGAATTGTGTATATAGACACATCCTGGTCCTATGGCTTTTCGGAAGATGTATCACAAACCATCCAATTTTATGGTCCAGAAATCTTAGAGGTGATGAGTTTAATCTTAATGATAGCCATGCCTCCTATAATTAGGTCCTGAACTAGTACTAACTGTATAAGAGATCCACAGTACCTTTTGTATGTTGCAGGAGACTCATTTGAAGAGGGCCTGTGAGGGATATCTGGGGACTCCATTTCCCTTTAGCTTTTTGGGCATCCTCGGTGGGGTCACCCAGGAGGGGTGGGGGTGGGGTATATTGTTTGCCAAGCACCTTGGTGTGCAGGTTAAGCAAGTGGTTAGAGACCCCTCCCCAGGGCCAGTATCTTTGCTTGGTGGCATTGATTGATGGTAAGCCTTCACTCTTGTGTGACTTTATGCACCTAATGAGGACTAGGGGGATTTCTTGTATGCCTTAAAGTTCAAATTATTGTTGATACAAGAGGGTTCCCTTGTCTTGGGGGGGGGACTTCAATTTGACAGTTTGCCTTCGCCAGGATAATACCAAGGTGGGTGGGTGTATAGCATGTGGAATCGGAAGTGGTTTCAAGAGTTTTGTTTGGAGCTTAATCTTGAGGATGGGTGACGGTGGTTGCATCTGAGAGATTGGGACCTTACTTATTATTCCCCGAAGCACTTATCCTGCTCGAGGATAGACTATCTGTGGGTTGACAGGGATCTCTTACCTCGAACCTGTAGAGCTGCTATTAAACCTATTGTTCAGATCACGCGCTGGTCTGGGTTCAACTTGCAGACCTGGTTGGAGAGGAGGGACAGAAATTTTGGAGGCTGAATGATACTGTTGGAAGAAACGATTTTGTCTTCCCAGATTAGGTTGGCTATTTAGGAATACATACACTTTAATGTTGGTAATGATGCTTCTCCAGCTGGGATATGGGAGGGACTTAAGGTAACTCTTCGAGATCAACTTATTTCTATGGCCTCGTATAAAAACAGGCAGCGGCAAGAGGAGATGCATAGATTGGTGCACTTGATTGGTGATCTTGAGGATGCCCTTAAGCGACAGCCCTGGGATGGGCATTTATTGCAGAAGTTGAGAGATGCTTGAAAGCAATTGTGTGATCTGGATCATTCTCACATTCAGTTTCAACTTCAGATGTTGAAGCAAAAATATGTTTCAACTTCAGATGTTGAAGCAGGGCTAGCCGTCTTGTTGCCCACCATTTGAAACTTCAGTGTGCCTAACAGACGGTTCATTCTTGGTGGAAGCAGACAGGCGAAATGGAGTGCACAGATCCAGAGAAACGGGATTGTTTTGTCCCGTTCTATCAGCAGTTGTATTCGATGGAGGAAGATGTGGACTCTGATGTGATCAGTAGCTATTTAGATTCTTTAGGTGACCCAGGTGGCTGGAGATGATGCGAATAGGTTAGATAGACTTCTCATGCTTATTGAGGCTCAAACTGCTTGTAAAGATGAGCCCCCACCCAAAACGTAAGGTTTTGGAGGGGTAATATTGAAGCAGACAAGCCCCAATGATATAAGGTGGCAGCCTTACAATCCACCAGGCCTGGGATTCAATACCCTCATAGAAGATTCAGTAGGGAGTGAAATTAATGAAAAGGTCAGCCAAGAGTGATTGCATAAAGAATATAATGTGCAGAAATAAGCTTAATATTACAGAAAGGCAATGTTTAGAAAGATACATCAAGCATATACTAAGTTACAAATATACAGAAAGAAATAGAAATAAGCTTTACAAATACAGAATGGATTCAGAGACTGCTTGTGTGTGTGTGAGAGAGGACAGTTTACTTGTATTACAGAGTCCAGAAGAAAGAGAGAGAGGGGGAAGGGGTTGGTTCAGGAAGAAGGAGTAAGCCATGGTTCAGGGTCCAGAGAGAGAGAGGGGGAAAAAGATTTTACCTCATATTTATAGGTTTGAGACCTGTTCTAAAAATAGAATCTATTTTTTTTAAATTCTTTATTCATTTTTCATCTTACAACAAGTGCACAATATTATATCATATTAACTATTACAAATCACTTGATAATCATATAATTCTGATTTTACATACATGAATTTAATCCCCCACTCCTACCCACCCTTCCCACAAGCATTTGAATTCAAAATCTCATTTGATATAGTATGTTTGAATCTATTAATCAAACTGTAAAAATAAGAACTATTTATCCTCCCCCCTCCCCCTATATGTAAATGCGCTTTCATTAGGAAAATGTCTAGTCATTACAATAATTTGTTAATGGCCCCCAAATATTTTTAAAATTATTATAATTCCTGTTTGTATGGCAATTGATCTTTCCATTTTATAAATATGACACGATGAATTCCACCAAAATGTATAACTAAGTCTATTGTAATCTTTCCAATTGTAGGTAATATGCTGTATGGCGACGCCTGTCATTATTAATAAAAGTTTATTATTATTAGATGAAATTTGACTTCTTACTCTCATAGATGTTCGAAATAGAATTGTATCATACGATAGGGCAACATGGTTTTTTAGTAAACAATTGATTTGAGACCAAATTGATTTCCAAAAAACCATGATACAGGGACAATAAAATAATAAATGTCCCTGCTTCTAGATTACAATGCCAGCATCTATTAGACCTAGAGCTATCTAATTTTTGTAATCTAACAGGGGTCCAAAAAGCTCTGTGTAACAAAAAAAAAAACAAGTTTATCTCATAGATGCAGACATTGTACATCTCATTCTCCAAGACCAAATACGTGGCCATTGAGACGCAGAAATTTGATGCTTAATCTCAATGCTCCAAATATCTCTAAGACCATTTTTAGGTTTTTTATTCATATAATCAGATATCAATTTATACCACTGTGCGGCTTGGTGCCCAAGAAATCCGCTTGAAAGCACAAAAATGCCAGACTATACTGATTATTAAGAATTTTCCATTCAGGGAACCCCTGCTTCAGTTGCAACCATTTAAAACTTTGTGATTTATTGAGACCAAATTTATGTTGCAACTGTGAAAACACAAGCAAGTTACCATTTGAAATAACATCATCTAAAGTCCGTATACCTGCAATAATCCAATGCTTCCAGACGATTTTAAATCCACCAATTTGAATCTTGGAGTTTTGTAGATTTTGTAGATTTATGTAATGGATTAGGTATTAAGTTATTGACATAACGCAATATTTTCCAAGTATCCATCAAAATTCTATTTTCTTTATATTTCCTAGGCATCTTGATACTAAGAACATGTGATAAATGTAGAGGAAACAAGAGCCGCCATTCCAAATACAACCAATCCGGGACATTTTCCATGAGCTCTGGGAGGACCCAAAAAAAAACCCTGGCTTAAAATATAAGCTTGATGATACCTATAAAAGTTAGGAAAATTTACCCCACCCTCCGCAATTGGCCTTTGTAAAGATACTAAGGCAATTCTAGGCATTTTACCCTGCCAAACAAATTTAGTGAGGATACCATTTAACTTTTTGTAAAAGGACCCTTGAAAAAAAATTGGTATCATACTCATTTGATAACAAACTACAGGTAAAACCATAATTTTAATAATTTGAATTCTCCCCCACCAAGAAAGATGTAAAGGATTCCATTGCTCACACATTTGTTACTTTCTTTAATAAAAGTTTTTCATTCTCTTTTATTGTATCTTCCAGTGTATTTTTAATCATAATACCTAAATACTTTAACCCGTCATCTTTCCAAATAAAAGAAAATGTATTAAATAGACCTTTAGTACAATATACATTTAACGGAATAATTTCTGACTTATTCCAATTTATCTTATATCCTGAAAATTTTCCAAATTTCTCAATCAATTCAAGCAAACATGGAATGGAAGTCTCTGGATTTCTCAAATAAAGCAGAATATTATCTGCATATGCAGAGACTTTATATTCCCGATCTATATGAGGAATACCCTGTATCCCTTTTGCCTGTTGAATAGCTAATAACAAGGGTTCTAAAACAATATCAAAAAGCAAAGGAGATAATGGACAGCTTTGTCTAACCCCCCTCTACAAATTAAATTTCTCTGACAAATTATTATTGATATACAATCTTGCAGCAGGGGAGAGCTATACAACATCTGAATCATTTGTATAAATCCAGAACCTATACCAAACCAATCTAATGCTTGATACATAAAAGTCCACTCAACCCGATCAAAGGCTTTCTCTGCATCTAGAGAAACAGAGAAAGCTGGGTCTTTCAAGGCTTTTGTTAAATTTAACATATGAAAAACCAATCTGGTATTATTGGAGGAGTGTTTCTTAGCAACAAATCCTGTTTGGTGCATATCAATAATAAAAGGGAGAGCTTTAGCTAAGTGTAAAGCCAATGTCTTAGCCAAAAGTTTTCCATCCACATTGATTAACGAAATAGGCCTGTAGTTTGAAAACAAAGTAGGATCTATGTTTGACTTTGGCAAAACAATTGTTAATGATTCTGCCATAGTACCTGTAATGCAACCATTATTTAGTTGATATTGATATAATTTTAATAAATGAGATAATAGGGTAATTTGAAATGATTTATAAAATTCTACAGTAAAACCATCACCACCTGGAGCGGATCCAACTCTTTAAGAGATTTCAACGCTGATACTAATTCTTTTAGTGATATAGGCTCATCCAAACTTCTTTTTATATGATCAGGAACCTTCGGCCCAATAACTAGATTCAAAAATTCTAAACCATCTTTTTCCCTATCTTCATAAGGCACAGAAGAATATAGGTCTTTATAGAAATTTTGAAATTGACTTAAAATATTTTCCATTTTAGTATGTGTTTCTCCTTTTTTGTCCTTAATTCCACCACCCCACTTTACTTAGCACTGTTGGTGCTCCTATAGGGAGGGAACCCCCGTTATAAACAGCCTTTTTCACTCTTTTTTAGGGAAAAATTAGTTTCCTATGTAATGGTGGGGGGTTCCCCCCACCTACCTCCAACGGGAGCACCAACAGTTCTAAGTAAAGTGGGGGGAGTTCCCCCCCCACACACACCCTTGGAGCACTTTAAAACAGTCTTTCAATCCTGCACACGATTGTCTACCTGGCATTGTCTGCGTGCGATTCTCGCGCGTTTTTTACTCGTCACCCCCTGCAGGAGTATTATCAGGTGGCTCAGCTTCGGGCAGTGTTAGAATGACAAACTCAGGAATGTAAATTGTGAGTTCTTATAGAGCAATCTGTAGTGCGTGAGCTCCCGATAATGCATGCTCCTTGGCTCCCGGGGTGGGGCAAAATCTTGGACGGATTGGGAGATTTTAACACTACCTCTCGTTTGAGGCATGCTGTTTATGGCCTTCTATAGGGTGGTCATAAGTATTCTTGGTTTACACCCATTCAGTTTAATGAGGATTTTGCTCCGGGTTTAGAAATGGGTGTTTTTTCTCAGTGGTTTGTGTAGGTCAATTGGTGGATGTTGCTGACCGGAGGATCCAGACCTATGGGGAGTTGAAAACTAGATATGGGCTGGAATCTGCAGATCTGTTTTCCTGTCTGCAGGTGAAACATTATATTTTGTGCTCGGGTATTTTGCAGGAGTTGCTGCAGGGACAGACGAGTTTTGAAAAGCTGCTTTGCCCGATTCTGCAGAGGGGTGCGATCTCCCAAATTTATCAGTGCTTGAATGCTAAAGAACCGGTCAAATTAAAATATAAGTCGGCTTGGGAGTCGGACCTGGGCCATCCCATCTCCTTGTTAGAATGGAAGACTGCAAGGCGTCATGCTGCCTCTATGGGTATAGCCACTCCTTTGGTGGAAAATGATTATAAAATCCTTTTTTGTTGGTACCTTACACTATAGCTTTTGGCAAAAATGTTACGGAGAGCCCCGATAGTTTGTTGATTGTGGGGAGGTTGAGTCCTATTTGCATAAGGGGTGGGGGTGTATTGTCCCCTATTGGGAATCCAGTGGGGGTGTATTGTCCCCTATTGGGAATTCAGTTTTTGTCTGAAATTTTGCGGGTGGCCATCTCTTCCTCCTGTGGCAATGACTTTCCAGTATGACACAAATTGGCAAGAAGGAATGGTGTCCTTTGTTAAATTGGCCCTGACAGCTGCTAGGTTGGTGGTGGCCCTGCTTTGGAACTCACAGGCCCTACAGGGTAGAGATTTGTGCTTTCCAAATTGCAAAAATGGTATACTCTTTATAAACTTACTGCATTGTGGTCTCACAAATGGGGTTGCTTTAATAGAATCTGGTGAGTGAAGGTTGGAATGCTTCCCATAGCTGATGTTTTGTCTATTTACTTTTGTTTTATCCCAGGACAAGCAGGCAGCATATTCTCACTCGTGCCTTCTCTCACCGTGGCTCATGTATTTTCTATTATAGGGTCGCTGTGTTTAATTGCGAGTTTCTTTTTTTTAAAAAAAAAATTTGTTTAGTTTCTTTCTTATTTTCTTCATGTCACGGCGGGGCTTTTGCCTGCGGGGCTCGATTTTGCTGTACCTGTCTTTCATTCCATTCCTGCCAATCACAGGGTTATGAAGTGTAGCCTGACCACATTTCGGGACGAGCGTTCACTGTGCTACACTTACCAGAAATGGATCGGTCTTTGCCTAAAGCCTTGAATCCTGTTCCTGCCTCGACCTCGAAGCCAGTTCACTTTTCTCTGAGGTCAAAATCTTCAACCTCGACGTCAATTAAATCTTCCTTGATGGGGAAGCCGTTCTTTTCAGGGAGCTCAGCTGACTCTTCCCCTGGGGCGCCGTTATCTTTGGTGTCTCCATCTGGTACGATTTCTGAGCCAACCCTTACGGACATGCCACCTCTAGAACTGGTGGGTCTGAGGATCTCCAGGACATGTGTCTCGAAATTGAGGCAACACACTTCCTCGAGGTCATCTTCCTCGGAGTCTATAGCCACACCAATTGTAGCAGCTTCAGTGGTCTCGGTGCCGGCTTTGCAGAGTATGTTGGGAATTATTCTGCATCAGGAGTTTTGGTAACATGCTTGCCAAATTAACTCCTCTCTCAACCCTGCTTCCTGCAGGCCAGCCTGAGCACTCAGCAGTAATACAAGGAGTCGAGTCCTTGAGAGTGTCTCGAGAAAACCAACACACTCTATACAAGGAGTCGAGTCCTTCAGAGTGCTACGAGATCAATCTACACACTCTATGCAAGGAGTTGAGTCTTTATGAGTGCCTCGAGATACATCTGCAGAAGGAGCTGAGTCCTTGTTAGTGGCTCAACTTTGATCTCCAACTTCCAGCCCTACCTCTAAGCATAAGGCATTGCCTTCTTCGAGGCACAGGGTGACGACTCCTCGACATTCCTCATTGAGACTGCATTCGCGATCACTACCTCGTTCTTCAAGGCACAGTTCATCTCCACACCATGTCGAGGTATTCATCAAGACCCAGGTCCTTTTCTCAAAATAGACCTTGTTTCTTGAGGCATAGACAATCCTTGAGACAGTCACCCTCCTTCTCGAGGAAATCTAAGGCAGAACCACTTTCGTCAGTTGAGTCCTTCTCATGTGTATTTTCATCACCAGCTGGTTCTTTTTTGCCTATGGATTCAGATCTCAGGTGTCAATATTCCACTGCGGCTTCACCCTCTGTCTCTGCCGTGAGACATACTTCGAGGGGTTTCCGATTGTCTTTGACTCAACGGAATCTCTCTTTTTCTGCTTTGATGTCCTTTACTCAATTTTTATGCCAAATGAGTAAAGATCTTAACATCACTTTGCAGTCTGATTCAACATACTCTAAGGCACAGGTGTCAAAGTCGGTCCTCGAGGGCCGGAATCCAGTCGGGTTTTCAGGATTTCCCCAATGAATATGCATGAGATCTATGTGCATGCACTGCTTTCAATGCATATTCATTGGGGAAATCCTGAAAACCCGACTGGATTACGGCCCTCGAGGAGGGACTTTGACACCCCTGCTCTAAGGAGTATTTGGAAGAACTGGGTATACCTCATCCTCATGCAGATTCATTAAAATTACCCATGAATAGCATTCTCACTCAAACTTTCAAAAGAAATCTTGCTACACATTATTCCGTTCCTGCTGTGCCAGTGAAAATGGAATCTCGATATCAAATGGTTCACTGGATGGGATTTGAAAAATCTCAACTATCCCATCAATCTTTTCTTGTCGAGTCTTCCTGGAAAACAACCAATCCGGCCAGGGTCAATGCCACAGTCCCACCTGGCCGAGAGAGAAGGGCCATGGATAAATTTGGCCGACGCCTGTATCAAAATTCTATGATGACAAATAGAATTTTAAACTACAACTTTGTCTTTACATCATATCTCAAATACTGGGTCAATGCTATGCCCACTTTATTCAAGTACCTTCCAGAGCAGGGGTGCCCACACTTTTTGGGCTTGCGAGCTACTTTTAAAATGATCAAGTCAAAATGATCTACCAACAATAAAATTTTAAAAAAACACAACGCACACTGTATGCATAGAATTGTTAATTATCATTCCTATTCCGGGGTTTTTTCAAAGAGGTCAAAGCAGATGACTCTATGCACTGTCACCTCAGTAACAACCATACAAAAATAGACAAATACCCACCCCCTCCCTTTTTACTAAACCACGATAGCAGTTTTTAGCGCAGGGAGCTGCGCTGAATGCCCAGCGCTGCTCTCGACGCTCATAGGCTCCCTGCGCTAAAAACCTCTATTGCGGTTTAGTGAAAGGGGACCATAGTGTAAAATATAGACAGCAGATATAAATTCAGATACATTTTGATCACTAAATTTAAAATTAAATCATTGTTCCTACCTTGTCTGGTGATTTCATGAGTCTCTGGTTGCACTTTCTTCTTCTGACTGTGCATCCAATCTTTCCCTTCTTTTAGCCTGTATGCTTCCTCTCCTCCTGACCTCATTCCCCCCCCAACCTCTTCATGCCCCCTTTCTTTTTTTCTGTTTCTCTTCTTTTCTTCTGTCTCCCTGCCTGCCCTCTTTCTCCCTCCCTGCCCTCCCCCAAGCCACTGCCACTGCCATCGGATAACAGGCCCCCAAAGCCGCCCGCCGCCGGCCAAGCTCTCCCTGCTTCGGGCCCACCAGCATTCCTCTCACCGACATCAATTCTGCCGTCGGAGAGGAAGTTCCGCTGCCCAGAACTTCCTCTGCGACGGCAGAATTGACGTCGGGGAGAGGAAGGCTGATCGGCCCAAGATCTACATATTGGGAGAAATGCTGCCGGGTCCTGCCTTTGAGGAAACAGAAAGTAGGCAGGACCTGGCAGCAAGAAGAGCAAATCGCAAGCTTCACTGACCTGTCTCCCGCTTTAGCCCATGAATGGGGCTCTAACATGTGCGTGCCGGCTTCCCTCCTCCCCCCCAGACATAACTTCCGGTTTCAGAGGGAAGAGAAGGGAAGCCGGTACAAGTACACGTTAGCCCCCGGAGCATAAGTTCTCCAAGCCGGTTTTTTTTTTTAATGTTGAGCAGCGGAGGCAGCAGCAGAATTCAGGAGCAGGCCAGTCAGGAGGGGAAAAAAGAGAAAGGAAGAAGGGAACACGCTCTGCGATCGACTGGGGTCACCTGAGCGAGCGACCTGTCGATCGCGATTGACGTATTGGGCACCCCTGTTCCAGAGCATCCCCTGACAGAGTTCCAGCATATGCATTCCACTCTAGGACAACTTTGCATACATATGGTCCAGGCTTCATATGATGCTTTTGAGATGTCCTCCAGGGCCACTGCTTTCTCGGTGGCGATGCGCCGTCTCGCCTGGCTCCACACCATAGATATGGACCCAAATCTACAGGATCAACTAGCCAACATACCTTGCCAAGGCAATGAGTTGTTTGATGACTCTTTTGAGGCAATTACAAAGCGCTTGTCTGAGCATGAGAAATCATGTGCCTCCATCATCAGATCAAATCCGTTTCCCTCAGAAGGCAGCATATAATTCAAGGCCACCTCTTAAGAAACAGCAGCAATGCCAGCAACATGAACCTCAGAGTCCTGCAGCACCTAAACTTTCTCATTCTTTTCAACCAACTCACAGAGCATAACCTGTCTCGTTTTACCTCTCTCA
Organism: Geotrypetes seraphini; assembly: GCF_902459505.1. Lineage (NCBI taxonomy): Eukaryota > Metazoa > Chordata > Amphibia > Gymnophiona > Dermophiidae > Geotrypetes > Geotrypetes seraphini. The sequence goes on from NC_047087.1 coordinate 122,935,663, forward strand.
TCTCTTTTTTCCACAGGGTGCTGTTTCCATCATTTCTATCAACGATGAGACCTCAATCTCATCTGGGAAGGCCTCTCTCTACACTTTCTTCCAATTACAAAAGAGTATCCCTTTCATCTTTCTGGACCACCCTTCTTCATGCAGCTTAAGCTCCGCTTTGTCTCCATGTCATCGAGGAGGCTTTTCTGTAACAGCAGACCAAGGGTTTTTTACTCCCGTTGCTTCCTTGTCATGAAGAAGACGGGGTATCTGCGACCTATCCTGAACAAATTCCTTGTCAGAGATTAATTTTGAATGCTGCCTATAGCATCATTGTATCCTCTTCTGGATTAAACCGATTGGTTATGCTCCCTGGATCTCAGAGGCTTACACGTTTTTTATTCGTCCAGCCTCTTACAAGCTCCTCAGATTTTGGGTGGGAAATCATCATTTTCAGTACAGAGTGCTGTTTTTTGACCTGGATCATCTTCCAAAGTTTTTCACCAAGTGCCTGATAGTGGTGGCAGCAGCTCTGCGCAGCCATGATATCCAGGTATTCCCATACTTGGACGACTGGCTCATCAACAGTTCAACATCTCAGGAGGTTCTTGTAGCGACCCAATGGATTATTTGGTTCTTTCAACACTTGGGATACAAAATCAACTTCTCAGAATCCCAGCTCCAACCCTGTCAAAATCTTACAGTTCATCGGAGCTGTACTGGATACTGTGTTTCTCAGAACATTTCTTCCTCAGCAGCGTCAGGATGCTCTCATTCAACTTTGTCACCAAGTGTTATCCCTCACTTTACTTTCAGTGAGCACATGATGGTTATCCTAGGTCACATGGCTGTCAGTTTCATTATTGGCCCCTCCAATATTAGGTGGTAGTACTTCTTTGGAGGTTTTCTTGAGTTGTTCAATGTAGGCATGGAGTTCAGTAAAGTTCAGCAGCTTGTGGAATGTCTCATTCCCCATACCAAGAGGTAGTGGATGCACAGCATATGAAATAAAGTCTGGAATGTCCATAGAATAGGTTAAATAGGTGGAATTGTACAGCAAAGCGTTCTTAGGAAGGTGGCTATATCTGATGAACAGGAAACATTGTGAAAAGAATAGGTGAAAACAAAAATGTCCAGCTCCAAGGTAGTACAACGTGTGTGAAGAAGTAGAGGAGTAGGCGATCTTTGCGGACAGGGAGCAGGAAGCTGAATTAGTCCAGCAGGAACCGGCAGTCTCTTTAAACTGGTGAGATGCACACTTGGAATGAAATGATGTTTGCACAGGATCTGTCAGTTACTGGAAACTAGTGGTGTTCGCCCTTGAGATGAAATGATGTCTGTGCATACAGGGAGGGATTTGAAAAGAGTCCCGATATCATTCAGCAGCTGTACTCCAGTGTGATCCAAATAAGAGATAGAAAATGGAAGAGAAACCATGTTGCCTGTACTGAATGTGGAGAGAGAGAGAGAGAGACCAGGTTGCCTGTACTGAATGTGTAGAGAGAGAGAGAGAGAGAGCCAAGACCCCTCTCCTCCAGAGATAGAAAGATAGATTGATAGATAGATGTGTTTTGCAGAGAGCAGGCTTTTATAGCTTGGCTGAATATAGAAACTATTGTATGTCCCAGTATCTTTCTGTTTAGAATTTGTAAACTGTTTGAAACAATGGTTAGTTTAATTGCTAAGGAGGGTGTGATACTTGCAAGAATGGAAGATGGGATTAGTCTCTGGCTTCTTTGTTCTTGATCTGTGCACCTGAACCCATTGTCCTAAGCACCCTCTTAATCAGACATTAACACCTTTTAGCTAGTCATGATTCAATCAGGGATACTTGAAACATATCAGGGATACTTAAGACATATCAATCAGGGCTACTTAAAACCGTCTTCCTGCCCTCAGGGTCTAGCTGCATTCCCATGCCAGAGTCAGAGTGATATAATTTCCCATAGGCCTCGCTGACATAAGTAATGCCAACTAAGAATGCTGAATGGTAGCGATAGCTAGGCTGACAATGGCCTCTACAGTTCACGTGACTCCTATTGCCAGATTTCACCTGAGAATTCCTCAGTGGACCCTGGCATCTCAGTGGGCACAGGCTTTACACCCACTCTTTCAGCACATTATAGTGACTCCTTCGTTGAGACAGTCTCTCCACTGGTGGATGCTCTCTTCCATTCTCTCCAGAGATTCACTGTTTCAAACGCCCCCTCATCAGAAGGTCCTCATGACAGATTCCATGACCTATGCTTGGGGGGCTCATCTCTGTGGTTTCCGTACTACAAATCATCAGTGTCACATAAATCGGTTGGCACTCAGAGCAATTTTCAATGCTCTCAAAGCTTTTCAGCATCTTCTCCACGATCAAGTAGTCCTCATTTGGACAAACATCAATTTGCCATGTACTACATCAACAAGCAGAGAGAAACAGGATCTCTGCCAGAAAGCTCAAAAGGTGTGGAATCGGGCAATCTTTCACAACACCTTTCTAAAAGCAGTCTATAGTCAAGGAGAAAAAAAACTGTCTGGCGGACAACTTGTCGTTTTCTGCAACCTCACGAATGGACACTCAATTCCTCGCCTCTCCGTCACATTTTTTCTCAGTGGGCCAATCCTCAGATAGATCTATTTACATCTCCCCACAACAACAAACTGCCTCAATTCTGCTCCAGGATATACTCTCCTCATCGCCTCAAGGCAGTTGCTTTTCTTCTAGAATGGACGAATCAGTTTCTATATTAATTTCCTCCATTTTCTCTCATTCTCAAGACGAACATGCCACCATGACTCTCGCAGCTCCTCGGTGGCCCAGACAACCCTGGTTCTCCCTTCTGCTTTGACTCGGCAGTACGAAGCCACTACTTCTACCAGTATTTCCCTCTCTGCTTACTCAGAGTCAGGGGTTTCTACTTCATCCCACCCCTGCAGTCTCTACACCTGACAGCTTGGTACCTCTCAACCTAACTGCCACTCTACAGTTTTCTCAATCTGTCAAGGACATTATAGAGGCTTCCAGGAAGCCTACCACTAGACAATGTTACAACCAGAAACAGACTAGATTTTCTGCTTGGTGCACCATTCATCACAAGGAGCCTCAATCTACTTTCCTGTCTTCACTATTGGATTACCTGTTGCATTTATCTCAATCAGGCTTCAAATCCACATCTATTTGAGTTCATCTCAGTGCAACTGTTGCTTTCTATTAGCCTATAGAAGGGAAACCCCTTTCAGCTCATCCTGTGGTTTCCAGATTTATGAAAGGACTTTTCAGTGTCAACCAAACCGCCTCCAGTGGTTTGGGATCTCAATGTTCTTGCTCAATTGATGAAGCCTCCCTTTGAACCAATGGCTTCAGCTCATCTCAGATATTTCACTTGGAAAGTGATTTTTCTCATTGCTTTCACGCCTGCTCGCAGAGTCAATGAGCTACAAGCTGTAGTAGTGGACCCACCTTTCACAGTATTTCACCATGATAAGGTGGTCCTCCATACTCATAACATAACATTGTGCTTATTGACCGCGTAATCAGAAGTTTAACGCAGTTTACAAAAAGTTATAAAAGTAAACATGTTACATGAAATAAGATGATTCATTAAACAGTCAAATATTTAGAAAAAAGATAGGTCTTCAATTGTTTTCTAAAATGGCCATTGGAATGGGTAGTAAGCAACAATATTCGGAATTCGTTGTCATGAAGAGCTGCCTTAGATGCCAAAGTATGATTTAGAAATTTCTTACTCCTGCATCCCTGGACAGATGGAAAATTAAACAAAGGATGAGTTCTTCTACTAAGTCTGTATGATGCTAAAGAAAATCTATTGACTAAGTAAGAAGAAGCTGTACCATAAACAGCCTTGTAACAGAAACAGCCTAGTTTAAACAATACCCGGGCCTTCATTGGCAGCTAGTGCAATTTGCAATAAAAGGGTGTGACATGATCAAATTTCTTCAGGCCATAAATCATTCTGACCGCTGTATTCTATATTATTGTAAGTCTTGCTAATTCTTTCTTGGTGACTGTCAGATAAATAATATTACCATAATCGAGAAGACTCAGTAGTAACAATTGAACCAGTAATCTAAAAGCAGTAAATTCAAAATAAGATCTAATTATTCGTAATTTCCATAACGTGAAGTGGCATTTACGTACTACAGCATCTATCTGAGCATGCATTGTAAGATGCTGGTCCAAAATAACTCCCAAAATTTTAATCATTGGATGAATTATATACTGAGTTGAATTTATACTAATAGAAGGTTTAGAAGAAATATTACTAGCGGTTGCCATGAAAAACTTTGAGTTTAAATTTTTGCATCCAGGAATCAATCTGTTTCATTACAATTTCAACTTTAGTGGTAATCTGGGATAGGGCTGAAGTAAAAGGTATGACAATAGTAATGTCGTCAGTGTAACTAAACAGTTCTACATCCAGGTTGCTCAAACATGAGCCCAATGATGAAAGATAAACATTGAATAGTAAAGCAAAAAAATTTGACCATGTCACACCTTTACTCAAGGAGTCACATTGGCTCCCCGTTGCACACCGCATTTTATTTAAAATATGTTTGCTCACTTTTAAATCATTAATATTTCCAGCCCCCGCTTTTATTTTTAGAGTTTTAATTCCTTACACTACTTCCAGAACACTGAGATCTCAGGATCAACATTTGTTGGCCATTCCCTCATTGAGAGTTATTAATACAAGACGTCTTACTATTTTTTCAGTTACTGCCCCCCAGTCTTGGAATGATCTCCCACTTTATATAAGAGAAGAAAAGAACTTAGATAAATTCAAGACTAAGCTTAAAAGTTTCCTTTTTAATGATGCTTTTAGTGATTAAATGATTCTTCAATCCCTCTTTATCTTTTATTTCCTTCTTTTTTTTTTTTCTTTTATGTTGGTCTTCCCTCCTAATGTTTTTACCTTAATATTTTGAATTTGATACAGATTGTAACCTTTAAAGAATTTTCCTATTGTTTCTATATTGTACTTAAGATTTTTTATTTTTTTATTTTTTTGTTGTCGGTTGTTGTTTGTTTTTAAATCATTGTTTGTCTATGTAATAATTTACCTATGTTTTTAAATACTTTTACTATTTTGTATATCGCCTATAACAAAACTTGAAAACTTGGACAACCCTGAGGAACACCACATGGGTTATTCCAGCTTGAAGAGAGGTGGGTCCTAAACCTAACTTGGTACAATCTGGACTCCAGAAAATCTTTGAACTAGGAGTAAACATTTCCTTGAAGGCTCAGAGTATCCAAACAAATTAATAAAGTAGGATGATCTACTAAATCAAAGGCGCTACTAAGATTGAATTGAAGCACTAGTGCGCTTTTGCCTTTACTTAGAAGGCTTATTAAATAGTCCAATAATGCAGCTATCACTGTTTCGGTGCTAAAGTAGGATCTAAATCCTGATTGTGAATCATGGAGAAGAGAGTGTTGCTCAAGATGTTTAGTCAATTGGATATGAACCAGACTTTTCATGATTTTAACAAAAAAGGGAATACATGCAGAGAAATAGATTCCTTAATATTTTTAATTATCAGGGTAATTGTTATATTACCAGCATCTGAAGGAAATTTTCCTATATCCAGGGAGTTGGTAATCCATTCAAATAACTTCAATTTAAAATTTGAGGGAGCAACAAATCTGGAGGGCATGAATCAAGCCAGCAGTATGATTGAGCATATTTATGGAATAATTTGGAAAAATCGTGCCATTCTGATTTATCAAAAGTAGACCAACACAGGTCAGCATTAACCTCTTCTTCATAATTAAGATTAGGGTTTAAGTCCACATACAAGTGGCTAGATGAAAATGAAGATCTCAAAGATAATAACTTGGAACTAAAAAAATTGGCTAAATCATCTGCGGATGAGAGACGTGACCAAGAAGATTGTTTCTTTTGTGTTACATTGAATGTATTATTGACTAATTGAAATAGTTTTTTAACATTACAAGTAATAGCACCAACTTTAGCTAAATAATAAGTTTTTCATTTGTCTCTTAACATAAGTTTATAATTTTTAACTTCTAGTCTGAATTTTACTTTATCCTCGGCTAGTTTAGATTGTATCCATTTTTTCTCAAGGCGTCTTACGGAACGCTTCATTTCCAATAGTTCAATATCATCCTAAATTCTTACCTAAAGTGATTTCAGAATTTCATCTCAATCAATCCATTGTACTTCCAGTGTTTTTTTCCCCAAAGCCTGTTAATCATCCAGGAGAAAAAGCTCTTCATACTCTGGACTGTAAGCATGCTTTGGCTTTCTACTTACAATGTACTAAGCCACACAGATCTGCTCCTCAACTTTTTGTCCCCTTCAGTCCAAACAAGTTGGGACATCCAGTTTCCAAGCGCACCATCTCCAACTGGATGGCTGCTTGCATCTCTTTCTATTATGCTCAGGCTGGACTGCATCTATAGGGTCGAGTCACAGCCCATAAAGTCAGAGCAATGGCGGCATCAGTAACAAAAGGGCAGCAGCAGAGAGATCACACACACAAGCATAAAGTAATAGAAGAGGGTTAAGGAAAGGTAAACTCAAGAGAAAAAAAAAAAGCAGACACATACACAAGCAAAGGTACTGGCAGGCGCAGAGGGCTAGGAAGAGAAGGTCAATGCGACGCACAAGCGGAAGGAAGCAGAAGACGAAGAAGATTAGGAAGAGCCAGGAACAGGAGTGAACGTACAAGCAAAGAGTACAGGAATTTCTAGAAGGCAGACAAGAATGGAAGCTGCAGGAGCCCAGAGGTTGAGCTTCCCAGTGTACTGCATGGACTGCCACATGTACGACTACCTCCCCTCGGGGAAACAGTCGTATGTGTGCGGACGATGTCAGGAACTGAAGAGCTTGAAAAGTGAAGTCAGTCATCTGAGACACAGGATCCGGGAACTGGAGGGACCCTACATATCAGAAGACCCCTTCCAGAAGCAATACCCTATGAGAAAGAGGCACATTGAGGAACAAGTCAGGAACTTGAGAAGTTCTTTGAGGAAACCTACAGGAGAGTGGAAGAACAAGATCATGAGTAGCACAGGATTGAGGAGGATGCACTAAACAGAGGACAAGAACCACTTGACACCAAGGCAGAAGGATCCCATGGAGGAAACTCGCTGGAAGAAGAGGCAAGATCCCACCAGCGCCTTGGGGGAGAAGAAACGAAAAGCACTGAGGACACTGATCTGCGACCACAGAGGAGGCTGAAAAAAGGGAAATCTGCAATCCTGGTGGGAGACTCGATCCTAAGACAGGTGGACAGTCACATAGCAGAAGGGAGAGAGGATAGGCTGGTGACCTGTCTCCCAGGAGCAAGAACTAAGGACATCGCCGACAGAATCGATAGGATCCTGGAAGGAGCAGAGACGGAAGAGACAGCAGTGATAGTCCACATCGGGACAAATGATGTCACCAGGAGAGACTACAACAGGAATGCTCTCACCAAACAGTTCAAGATCTTGGAAAGGAAGCTGAAGATGAGGAATCAGAGGATAGCGTTCTCGGAGATCCTACCAGTACCGAGGGCTGATGTGAAGAGGCAGACGGAACTACAATCAATAAATGTGTGGATGAGGAGATAGTGTGAAGAGGAGGGATTTCACTTCGTGAGGAACTGGACAACATTTTGGGGCAAGAACAAGCTCTTCAAGAGAGATGGACTACACCTAAGCACAGCGGGAACTAGACTACTAGCAAACAACGTCAGGAGAGGAATAGAGCAAGCTTTAAACTAAGAATAAGGGGAAACCGACAGTCGACCAGGTGTCAATGATTCGGAAGACAGTATCCCGAAAGGATACTAAGTGGGGAAAGTGCTGGGAAGACATCAAAGACACAAAACAGGTGATGAAATACCAACAGAGCCAGATGAATCAAGAGGAGGTTAGGAGGAGCCTACTACAAGGGGAGGACGAAATGGAACAAGAGAATGGAAAGGAACGAAAGAAGGAAAATAAGAATGTACCACAAGGGGATGACAAGAGAGACAATAAACAGAAGTCTGCAAGACAGGAAGGGGACGGAAAGAACAATAAATCGCAAGGGAAAGTAACAAAAAAACAAATATATCAAGACTTAAATTGTACGTACACTAACGCAAGAAGCCTGAGGAACAAAATGGGCGAACTAGAAATCATGGCCAAAGATGAGAACCTAGACATCATAGCGATCACAGAAACATGGTGGAACGAAGAAAACAAATGGGACATAGTACTGCCAGGGTACAAGCTCTACCGAAGAGACAGGACACATCAGAAAGGAGGAGGAGTAACACTTTACATAAAGGATACCATTCACTTGACTAGAGTGAACGCAGTAGCGACAAATGACCAACTGGAATCGAAATGGGTTAAAATACCAGGAAGAAAGGGAACCGAGATAAAGATGGGACTGTACTACCGCCCACCTGGACAAACAGAAGCAAAGGATGAAGAACTGAGAGCCGAATTGAGGCGAGAATGTAAAAACGCAAACACCATAGTTAGGGGAGATTTCAGTTACCCCGGGATAGGCTGGAGCCATGGAGCTTCAAAGTGTTCAAAGGAAACGGAGTTCCTGGAGGCTGTACGGGACTGCTTCTTGGAACAGCTTGTCAAGGAACCAACAAGAGGGACAGCTATACTGGATTTAATCCTCAGCGGTCTGAAAGGACCTGCCCAAGAGGTGGAAGGACCATGAGGAAACAGTGATCACAACATGATCCAATTCAAAATGGAAATAGGAATGCCAAAGGGAAGAGAACCATTGCAACAACGTTTAACTTCAAGAAAGGGAACTATGACGCCATGAGACTAATGGTAAAGAGAAAACTCAGGAATAGCTCCAGGGAAACACAGACAGTGGAGCAAGCCTGGACCTTATTCAAGGACACTGTAAACGAGGTGCAAAACCCAGATTTAGAAAAGGGTGCAAAAAGAATCAAGCAAAAGACCCGGCATGGATAACCAATAAAGTTAAGAAGGTGATAGGAGACAAGAAAAAACCATTCAGGAAGTGGAAAAAGGATAAAACTGAGGAAAATTAGAAAGAGCACAGGAAACATCAAAAAGAATGTCACCGTGTGGTCAGAACAGCGAGAAAAGAGTATGAAGAGAGACTTGCCAAGGAGGCACGGAATTTTAAACCATTCTTTCGATATGTAAAAGGAAAACAACCGGCGAGGGAGGAGGTGGGACCCCTGGATGAGGGAGACAAGAAAGGAGTGATAAAGGAGGAATAGGAGGTGACAGACAGATTAAACACGTTCTTCTCGTTGGTCTTTACAAAAGAGGACACATCCAACGTGCCGAAACCGGAAAAAATCTTGAAGGAGGATCAAGAGGAAAAATTATTGTCAATGGAGATGGATAGATTAAAAACTGACAAATCTCCAGGACCAGACGGAATTCACCCAAGAATACTGAAAGAGCTCAGAGACGAAATAGCGGAATTAATACAGCAGATTTGCAACCTATCCTTGAAAACAGGGGTAATCCCGGAAGACTGGAGGATAGCAAATGTTACACCTATCTTCAAAAAGGGATCCAGAGGCGACCAGGGGAACTACAGACCGGTGAGCTTAACCTCAATTCCGGGGAAGATGGTTGAATCATTAATCAAAGACAGCATCAATGAGCATATAGAAAGAAATAGTCTGTTGAGAACCAGCCAGCACGGTTTCTGTAAAGGAAGATCTTGCCAAACGAACCTACTGCACTTCTTTGAGGGGATAAACAAACAATTGGACAAGGGTGACCCCATAGACGACATATATCTGGACTTCCAAAAAGCCTTCGACAAGGTACCCCACGAGCGTCTACTAAGGAAATTGTGGAACTACGGGGTGAAAGGGGACATGTACAGATGGATCAGAAATTGGTTGACAAACAGGAAACAGAGGGTAGGAGTAAAGGGACACTACTCTGACTGGAAAGGAGTCATGAGTGGTGTCCCGCAGGGGTCAGTGCTGGGACCACTGCTGTTCAATATATTCATAAATGACCTGAAAGTAGGGACGAAGTGCGAAGTTATAAAATTCGCGGACAACACAAAACTCTCCAGTAGGGTTAGAACTATTGAGGAATATAAAGAACTACAAAGGGACCTGAACAAACTGAGTAAATGAGCAAATAAATGGCAAATGAGCTTCAATGTAGAGAAATGCAAAGTCTTGTGCATAGGGAAAGGAAACCCGATGTACAACTACACAATGGGAGGGATGGTATTTGGGGTAAGCAACCTAGAAAAGGATTGGGGGTTTTGGTGGACAAAACAATGAAGCCAGAGGCACAATGCACAGCGGCCTCAAAGAAGGCGAACAGAATGTTGGGCATTATCAAAAAGGGAATCACTACCAGAACCAAAGAGGTTATCCTGCCGCCATATTTGGCGATGGTGCGCCCGCATCTGGAATACTGCGTTCAGTACTGGTTGCCGTACCTTAAGAATGATATGGCGATACTCGAGAGGGTCCAGAGAAGAGCAACAAGAATGATAAAGGGCATAGAAAACCTTTCATATGCTGAAAGGCTGGAGAAGCTGGGGCTCTTTTCTCTGGAAAAGCGGAGACTTAGAGGGGACATGATAGAAACTTACAAGAATATGAAGGGTATAGAGAAGGTAGAGAGGGACAGATTCTTCAGACTGGTGGGGATAACAAGAACAAGAAGGTACTCAAACATTGAAGGGAGACAGATTCAGAACAAATGCTAGGAAGTTCTTCTTCACTCAGAGGGTGGTGGATACCTGGAATGCGCTTCCAGAGGAGGTGGTAGAGCAGAGTACTATTTTGGGTTTCAAAAAGGGATTGGACGAGTTCCTGAAGGAAAAGGGTATAATTAGAGGGGTACTATACAGGATAAAATGTCTTAATAAAGGATTACTTACAGGTCATTGACCTGGGGGGCCGCCGCGGGAGCAGACTGCTGGGCACGATGGACCTATGGTCTGACTCGGCAGAGGCAATGCTTATATTCTTATGCTCTCACTGTTGTGTATTGTTGTGTTTGATTTCAATAAAGGCATTATTGATTTTAAAAAAGGGGGGAGTTTTACTAATAGGTGATTTTAACATGATGGATGTTGATTGGGTTATCCCTATTGCAGAGTCTTCTAGAAGTAGGGAGATCTTGGATTCTCTACAAGGAGAACTGTTCCAGCAATTGGTAATGGAACCCATGCGGGATGGGGTCATACTGGACTTAGTGCTTACAAACGGGAAAAGTGTTTCTGATGTTACAGTGGGTGATCATCTGGCATCCAGTGATCACTGTATGGTACGGTTTAATATTAAGATGGGTATAGGGGGTTCATTCAAAAATAAAGGTTCTAGACTTTTAGAAAAACTTTGTTCGGATGGGAACATCTGGAAGGAGTGGAATTGCCGTGGGCAAAACTGAAAGGAGTAATTGTAAGAGTGACAAACCTTTTTGTAAGGCAAGTAAGTAAAAGAAAGAGGAAAAGAAGGCCACTTTGATTCTCAAAAATAGTAGCTGAGAAGGTAAGGAATAAGAGGCTAGCTTAAACTACATAAGATCACAGAAAGAGGAAGATGGGCAAAAATATCTGGAAAAGTTAAGAGAGGCTGGTCATGTAGTGAGAAAAGCAAATATGCAAATGGAAGAAAAAATAACTGACACAGTAAAACCGGGAGACATTACATTTTTTTAGATATATCAGTGATAGGAAGAAGTGCAAAAGTGGCATTCTAAGGCCTCAAAGGTAAAGGGGAGAAATAGTAGAAGCTGGTAAAGAAAAGGCTGAATTGCTTAACAAATATTTCTGTTCTGTGTTCATGGCTGAAGCGCCAGGAGTGGGACTGCAGAAGACAAACGTGAATAGGGACAGACCCTGATTGATTTTCAGCGGGTTGTGTTTGTGAGGAGCTAGCTAAAATAAAGGTAGACAAAGCGATGGGGGCTGAATGGTGTACATCCAAGGGTGCTGAAGGAAGTTTTGGTGGCTTCACTGACTGACCTTTTCAATGAGTCTCTAGAGTTGGGAGTGGTATCAGAGTACTAGAGAGGGACGGATGCAATCCCTCTACACAAAAGTGGAAGTAAGGAAGAAGTAGGGAATTACAGGCTGGTAAGTCTGACTTTTGTGGAAACACTTTTAAAACTGAGAATGATGAAGTTTCTGAAATCCTGTGGATTACAGGACCAGAGGCAACATAGATTCACTAGAGGTAGGTCTTGTCAGGCAAATCTGATCAATTTCTTTGACTGGGTGACCAGAGAATTGGGTAGAAGGAGGGTGCTAGATATGATATATTTAGATTTATGCAAAGCCTTTGACAGTGTTCCACACAGATGTCTAATAAATAAACTTGAGTGCCCTCGGGATGGGTCCCAAAGTGACGGGCTGGATCAAGAACTCTTTGAGTGGAAGGCGACAGAGGGTAGTTATCAATGGTGGTATTGATGCCCCTGTATAAGACTTTGGTGAGACCTCATTTAGAATATTGTGTACAATTCTAGAGGCCGCACCTTCAAAAAGATATAAAAAGGATGGAATCGGTCCAGAGGAAGGCTACTAAAATGGCGTGTGGTCTTCATCATAAGATGTTTGGGGACAGACTTAAAGATCTCAATATGTATACTTTAGAGGAAAGGTGGGAGAGGGGAAATATAACAGAGATGACTTGGATGTCTGAAGCTGTTAGAATCCCTGAAGAAACCAATATTAAGTTGGTGAAACGAGTGCTTGTTGAAGCCTTTTAGCTCTGTCGTGGAGTTTCTGAACTTCGTGAGGCCGTGGACTACTGCTGTTGAAAAAAGAAATGGATTGAAGACCGGCAGCTGCCTCTTAACATAGTTCTCTGGCGCCACAGCTAAGTAGTTTTTGCTTCTGCATTTTTCAGCTTGTTATATTTTGAAGCTTTTAAGCTTATAATTCTTTGTAAACTATTTGTAAAAATTATAAAATTATTAAAAAGTATCAAAATGTTTTGAAATTTTTAAAATTTTTGATTATTGTGCACAGTAGTGGTTTATTCCCTCTTTAGATCTTTAAACATTGTTGTATGGGTGTGAGTTGTTTGCCGATGACAATAAGAACACCAGCTGAAAATCATCAAAGATTGCTGTGTGATAAGTTTTTGAGGCTTTTTCTCTACCTGTTTTGTATCTTAATGTTAGATCTTATTGTGGTAACCCACTGCTGGTGAGTAACATTTTTTGAAATTTTTGATGTATTGTCACTACATTAGTGTTTTTGAGAGATGTTTAAATACCTACTCAATGTTCCCTTTAAGGATTGATGAGATGTGTGCAAAAAAAAATATGCATGAGCAACAAGTTACATACTCCACAAATTTATGAGCAGACGCGGAGGACGAGTGCCCGTGAGATTGTGGGAGGGTTAAATACTCAAAACTTGGAAGACTAACAATTTACTTAAAGTTTTTGCTTCGCCAGCTTTCTGGTCTCCTAAAGCAGCAGCAGCAGCGGTGGTGCTCTGAATGGGCTGTTTCGCGGCCTGCTCCACCTGGGCCTTCCCTCTGCCATATCACTGATGAAGACATCAGTGATGCAGCAGAGGGAAGCTCTAGTGGGGTAGGTTGCGAAGCAGCCCATTCAGAGCACCACCGCTGCTGCTGCTGCTTTAGGAGACTTTGGAGGTATGTCGGGTTTTAAGATGGGAGGGTCGATGGGGTGCTGCTGCACAGGGAGAAGGGAGAGAGGGATGGAAAGCTTCTCAGGGAGAAGGGAGGGAAGGAAAGAAGCTGCATATGTGGGGGAGAAAGGTGAGAGGAAGAATTATTGGGGTGGTGAGAGGAGGAATTGTTGGGGTGGAGGAGAGGTAGAGAGAGATGAAACAAAGAGGTAGAAAAAGGTTTGAGGGAGAAATCCTTTATATGGTGGCAGGGGGAGTGACATACATCAAGTTTCAAGTTTATTTCATATTTGATAAAATCGCTTTTTTCAAAGATTTCAAAGCGATGAACAATAAACAAAATATCTGGTAAAAAAGGGAGACATACAATATAGGGCTAAGAGAGCAGGAAGGCACATAGGGTGGAGAGCAGGGATAGATGGCGCATGGGGGAAGAGAAAATATTCCCGATTGGGTGGGGAAAATCAAATTGATAAATTGATTCAGTAGACTGTATCGAATACAAAAATGTTTCCCTGAATCGGACAGCACTAGTAAGAACCTAATCTTCTCTTCCAGTGCAGGAGGGACAGGAGTCCTAATTGTTTTTCTTCTGCTGTCCTTGTGGAACCTACAGTGTAAAATCAAACAAAGAAAAGTCAGAATCCTGGTCAAACCCCTGCGGCGTACCACAAGGATCTCCACTATCCCCTACCCTCTTCAATCTCTACACTGCTTCTCTAGGAACGCATCTGGATAATCTAGGCATAACCTCCTATAGTTATGCGGATGACATCACCATCCTCGTTCCATACGATCATTCTAAACCTACCATGACAGACAAACTTCACCAAACACTTGAAGCAGTCACAACCTGGATGAAAAATCACAAACTTAAACTCAACCAAGATAAAACCAAATTCATCCTCCTAGAAAATGACAAGATCCAATCCACAACCAACCTAGACATAAACGCAACCAAATATCCCATCCAAAACACCATAAAACTACTAGGCATGACCATAGACAGATGCTGCACTATGCAACCGCAAATAAATAAAACAATTCAAAAATCATTCGCAATCATGAGAAACCTGAGACAAGTCCGAAAGTTCTTTGAAAGAACACAATTCCAACTTATAGTACAATCCCTAATACTAGGTATATTGGACTACTGTAACATACTCTTCCTTCCATGTCCTGCAACTACGATAAGACAACTCCAAACAATCCAAAATACAGCTTTGAGACTCATCTACTCATTGAAAAAACATGACCACATCACTGAAGCCTTCATCAACTCACACTGGCTCCCAATCCAAGAAAGAATCCAATTCAAATTCTACTGCATATTATTTAAAACCCTACACGGAGACAGCCCATCATACCTGAACAACCGCCTCATCCAAGCACCCAGTACCAAACACAGAAAAACGCACTCCCCATTCATACCCCCCCCAATCAAGGAAGTAAAAAGAACAAAACTACACGACGGCCTCCTAGCCACTCAAGCCGCAAGACTGGACAACCAGATCTCCAACCTTCTAATGACCACCCCAGACTATAGGACGTTCAGAAAAGAAATAAAAACCACACTTTTCAAGAAATTCCTGAAACAGCAATAACAACACGACCTCTAAATGCTCTTAAGATCTACAACTTACAGCTCTAGCTAATCATTGTAATTCTGTTTTCTTA
This sequence comes from Geotrypetes seraphini, assembly GCF_902459505.1. Classification (NCBI taxonomy): domain Eukaryota; kingdom Metazoa; phylum Chordata; class Amphibia; order Gymnophiona; family Dermophiidae; genus Geotrypetes; species Geotrypetes seraphini. The sequence goes on from NC_047087.1 coordinate 122,950,923, forward strand.
AATTAACCTTTTGTAATTACCTCTCTAGCTAATCATTGTAATTCTGTTTTCTTTAAATTAACCTTTTGTAATCCGCCTTGAACCGCAAGGTAATGGCGGAATAAAAATCCCTAATGTAATGTAATGTAAGGGAAAAGAACCGAATTGTCAGGACTCCTGTTCCTCCTTACAGGAAAGAAGATTATCGAGTAAGAACCTAATCTTCTCTTATAAAATTAGGTCACACCTAAAAGTACACATGGTGCAAGCTAGTGTATACTTGTAAATTAGGCATGCTCAGGGCAGTTCTTGTGGAATGTAGGCAGTGATTAGATGTACGTGCATGTTTACATGTTAACATTTAGACCTGCTTCAAGTATGCATAAATATCAATGCCCCATAACCTAAGCATTTCTGTAAGTTTTTGCTAGTTTTGTATACAGATACACTTTATAAAATAAGCACTTTTCTGTGCTATTAATCTAAGCATCCACTTAGTGATGAAAGAGGGGAAGGGTTTAATGGGAGGGTTTATGATCTTATAATGAATAATGGGCTTAGAGGGAGGGTGGAGGGAGGGTTGCATTTATATTTATAAGATACAATGATAAGATGTTCAAGTGATCTAATTAATAGTGTTTATTATGATTTCTGTACACTTGATGAAAGTTTAAAAATGAATAAAGAATTAAAAAAAAAAATATATATATATATATATATAAGCATCCTGTACTCTCCCAAAACCCACCAAGCATTTTGAATGCAGAGTGCCATCAAAACAGATTGGTTGACAAATATTTATCAAGAATTCCTATTTTTGTTTATATATTTTCTTAATGTCCACTGAAGGGTATTATTCACCCCAAATCAGGACTCATATATTTCTGTTGAGTTGGGTTAATAAAACTAAGCACATACTATTATTTTTTATTTGTGTTGTTTAAACAAAGTAGCTTAGAATTGTGTTGTACAGGTTGTCCAAAGTGATCAGTCATATTCTCCTTAGCTATTCACTAGTGTAGGAGTATTGTTTGGAGTCCATGTTAGAATGGAGAAGTAGCCCAATGGTTAGAACAGTGGTCTCAAACTTGCGGCCCAGGGGGCCACATGTGGCCCACCAGGTACTATTTTGAGGCCCTCGGTATGTTTATCATAATCACAAAATTAAAATAAAACAGTTTCTTTATCATATGTCTCTTTAGCTATAAATGACAATATTATTATTAAGACTTAGCCAAAAGGAAAGATTTATAAACCATAAAGAGTTTTATCTTATGCAAAATTGTAATTTCTTTAATAAGACATTAACTATTTTTTCTGAGCCCTCCAAGTACCAACAAATCCAAAATGTGGCCCTGCAAAGGGTTTGAGTTTGAGACCACTGGGTTAGAACATCAGGCTGTGAACCAGGGAAGCCAGAGTTTAAATTTCATCACAGCTCCTTGTAATTCTGAGCAACAGGTATAGCCTCAGGTACAGATTTGGATTGTTAACCCTCAGAGGGACGGGAAAATGCCTACTGCACCTGAATGTAATTTTCATTGAGCTAAAACAGAAAGGTGTGAGCTAAATCCAATTCATTTTCCTTTCCTGCCCATATTTCTCTTTTTTTGCAGAAAAACGTGCAGTGGTCTTTACCATTCATCGTATATGGTGTTGCTGGAGTATCCTCAGGTCTCATGAGCCTTTTCTTGCCAGAAACCCTAAACAAACCCTTATGTGATACTATTGGGGACCTGCAGGTGTACTCCTACCGAAGACTGGGGAATGAGGTTTTGTCCTTGCAAGCAGTGACTGGCAGAGTGGTATGTCCTATTGTCACATTATGGACTAATCTTTTTACTGCATTGTTTTTATTAATTTCTTTATAATTCTAATTTTCAATATTTATAAAGGAAGGATACAGTTAGAAACATAGAAATAGACGGCAGATAAGGGCCACGACCCATCTAGTCTGCCCACTCCAATGACCCTCCCCTACCTATCTCTGTGAATAAATCCCACATGTCTATCCCATTTGGCCTTAAAATCAGGCATGCTGCTGGCCTCAATGACCTGAAGTGGAAGACTATTCCAGCGATCAACCACCCTTTCAGTGAAAAAGAATTTCCTTTGGTCACCGTGCAGTTTCCTGCCCCTGATTTTCCACGGATTCCCCTTTGTTGCCGTGGGACCCTTGAAAAAGAAGATATCCTCTTCCACCTCGATGCGGCCTTTAGATACTTGAATGTCTCGATCATGTCTCCCCTTTCTCTGCATTCCTCGAGTGAGTAGAGCTGCAACTTCTCCAGCCGCTCCTCGTACGGGAGATCCTTGAGTCCCGAGACCATCCTGGTGGCCATTCTCTGGACCGACTCTAGTCTCAGCACATCCTTACAGTAATGCGGCCTCCAGAATTGCGGCCTTACAGTAATGCGGCCTCCAGTAATGCGGCCTCCAGGTGTGGTCTCACCATAGATCTATACAATGGCATAATGACTTCAGGTTTACGGCTGATGAAACTCCTGCGTATGCAACCTATGATCTGCCTTGCTTTGGAGGAAGCTTGCTCCACTTGATTAGCAGTCTTCATGTCCTCACTGACGATCACCCACAAGTCTCGTTCTGCTTCAGTTTAGTGATGCGGTTACTTTAAAATATTATTTTACCACTAATTCATGCAATTTTACCACAGGTCCTAGTTTATGCAGTGAGATCTAGTTACTCATAACTGGGGTTAACAATAAAATAATGCATCTTAGTTGTAGCTCATGTTAGTAACTGCACCCCTTAGTGCCTTTATTGAGCAGTGCTTCTCAATTTTTTTATCCAGTATGATCCCATTTTAGCACTCAAAACATTCTCATGACCCAGGTGGTGGTGATGGAGGGAGGGGGGGAGTAAACTGAGGTCTGCTATTTTGTTTTCACATATTTCTTGCTTTGAATAATTGGAGAGGGAAGGAAGGTAGCAGTAAACACAGGCCCTGTATATGAGTATATGATTTGACTCCAGTACCAGTCTTAAAGTAAGCAATTCTTCATTATTGGGTGTAGATCATAGTGAAGATCTAAAGCAGGGGTGCCCAAAAGGTCACTCACGATTGACCAGTAGATCGTGAAGGCAACACGAGTCGATCGCGGAGCCCATCCCGGACTCCATGATAGACTTGTGTTGCCTTCCGTTCTACCTGCTTCCCGACCCTGTAAAGAGGACGCAGAAGTGCTGGGCCAACCAACCTACCCCACCCGACTTCAATTCTGATGTTGGTGAGTAAGATCCGGGGCCAGCCAATCACTGCCTGGCTGGCTCGGAACTTCCTCTCCGATGTTAGAATTGACGTCGGGTGGGGAAGGTTGGTTGGCCCGGCGCTTCTGCGTCCTCTTTACTGCGGCGGCCTGTTTCCCGATTGCAGCGGTGGTAGCTTGGAGGAGGGCAGGGAGAAAGAAAGAAGGGAAACAGAAAGAAAGGAGGAATGGAGAGGGAAAGACAGCATCTGCGCATGCTCAAGGCCTGCGAGTTCACTCTCCGAGAATCTTCCCTTCAGCGCAAGCAGTTTTATATCATTTTCATTCATAGAAATTAAAGTCTAAATAATGCCACTCACATAACAAAACATGATTTTACAAAAATAATTCCCTGCACAGTCAAGCCTGCAAGGATTACTAGATGTCTTTCAGCAGCTCCCCCCCCCCCCCCCCCCCCCCCCCCCCCCCCGCTCACTCCCTCCCCCTTACCTTCATGGCCAAGTCAAAATGATCTACCAACAATAAAATTAAAAGAAAACACAAAGCACACTGTATGCAGAGAAAATGTTAGTTATCATTTATATTCTGCGGGTTTTCAAAGAGGTCAGAGCAGATGACTTTATGCAATGTCACTTCAGTAACAACTATACAAAATTAGACAAATATACCCCCTCCCTTTTTACTAAACCATGATAACGGTTTTTAGCGCAGGGAGTTGTGCTGAATGCCCTGCATTGCTCTTGATGCTCATAGGCTCCCTGCGCTAAAAAACGCTATTAAAGTTTAGTAAAAGGAGGCCATGGTGCAAATATAGACAGATATAAATTCTCAAAAAGGGAACATTTTGATCACTAAATTGAAAATAAAATCATTTTTCCTACCTTTGTTTGGTAATTTAATGAGTCTGGTTGCACTTTCTTCTTCTGACTGTGCATCCAATATTTCTTCCCTTCTTTCAGCCTCCTGTATGCTTCCTCTCCAGACCTCATTCCCTCCCCAAACTTTTTCTTTCTTTGACCCTGCCCCCTTCTTTCTTTCTCTCTCCATGCCCCCTTTCTTTCTGAACATAAGAAACGCCTTCACCGGATCAGACCTAGGTCCATCTAGTCCGGCGATCCGCACACGCGGAGGCCCATATTAGGTACTCCTTTTTGGAGACCCGGATTTCCCGTATCCCTCAATATGATTTGCAAGAAGGTGTGCCATCCAACTTGCGCTTGAAACCCAGAAAAGTAGTCTCCGCCACAACCTCCTCCGGGAGAGCATTCCAAGCGCCCACCACTCGCTGTGTGAAACAGAACTTCCTGACATTTGTCCTGAACCTGCTGCCACTCAATTTCAGGCTATGACCTCTTGTCTGTGTCACATCTGAAAATGTTAGTAATGCTGGTTCCTGGTCTATTTTATCAAATCCTTTTAATATTTTAAAAGTCTCTATCAAATCTCCTCGCAGTCTTCTCTTTTCGAGTGTGAACAGTCCCAGTTTTCTGAGTCGTTCTTTGTAGCTCAAATTCTCCATGCCTTTGACTAATTTCGTGGCTCACCTCTGC